>NC_051396.1:5229241-5246741 GCF_015228065.2 Penaeus monodon
CCCTCTCATTTTTCTCGCTTTTTTCTTTTCTCTTCTTGTTTTGTTTGTATTATGTGGTTTTTTTGTTAATTTCCCTTTTCGTTTTTCCTTTCTTTTTTTTTTTTCCCTTTTTCTCCTTTCTCTTCCTCCCTTTCTCCTCCCTTCTCCGTCCCTCTCTTCTCTTTCCCTCTTTTTCTCTTTTCGCTCCTTTTCCCCCTCTCTCGTCCCCCTCACCTTTTTTTTTCCTTTTTGTTTTCTCTTTTCCCTCTCTTCTCTCTCTCCCTCCCCTTTTCTCTCCCCCCTTCCCCCTCCCCGTCTTTCCCCCGCCCCTTCCTTTTTCTCTCCCCTTTTTCCCCCTTTCTCCCCTTTTCTTTTTTTTCCTCTCCTCCCCTTCCTCTCCCCTTCCTTCTTCCTCCCTTTTTTCCCCCCCTTCCCCTTCTCTCATCTCACCCCCCTCTCCCCTTTTCTCTTTTTCTTTTTGGTTTTATTTTTTTTTTTTCTCTGCCTTTTGGTTCCCTCCCCACCCCCCCCCCCCCCCCCCCCCCCCCCCCCCGGCCTCTGTTTCTCTCCTTCTCTCCCCTTTCCTCCCCTGCCCTCCTCTCTCTCCCTCCCTCTTTTTTTCTCCCCCTTTCCTCCCCCTCTCTCTCTCCCCCCCTCCCCTTCTCTTTTCCCCCCTTCCCTCTCTCTCTTCCCCCGTCTTTTTCCCCTCTCTCTCCTCTCTTTCCCTCTCCCCTTTTCCTTTTCTCCCCCTCTCTTCTTTTTCTTTTTTCCTCCCCTCTCTTTTCCTTCCCCCCTCTCCCCCGTCCTCCCCCTCCCCTTCCTCTCCTCTCCTTCCTTTTTTTTTCCCTCTCTCTCCCCCCTCTCCCTCATCCGGCCCCTTTTTCACCCCCACATCCCTCTCTCTCTCTCTCTTTTCCTCTCCCCTCCCTCTCTCCTTCTCTTCCTCCCCTCTCCCTCCCCCCTTTCCCCTTTCTCTCCCCCCCTCTCTTTCCCTCTCCCCTTTCCCCCTCTCTCCCCCGTTTTTTCTCTCTCTCTCCTTTTCCGGCCCTCCCCCTTCCTTCCTCTTTTTTCCCTCCCCCTCCCCCTTTCTCTCCCCCTTTCCCCCTTTTTTGGTTTGTTTGTTTTTTTTTGTTTAATTTCCTTTTCCCCCCCCTTTCCCCCCTTTCCCCCTTTTCCCCTCTCCTTTCTCCCCCCCTTCTCCCCTCTCTCCTCTTCTCTCTCATTTCCCCTTCTCCCCCTCCCCTCCTTTCGTCTTTTTTTTTTTCGGCCCCTCTTTCTCCCCCTCTCCTCCCCCTTTTTTCCCCCCCGTCCCCCTTCTCTCGCCCCCATCGTTTCTCCCCCTCCCCTTTTTTTTCTTCTCCTTTTTCTTCTCTCCCCCTTCCTTCTCTCTCTTCTCCCCCCTCTCCCCCCTTCCTCTTTTCTTCTCTCGTCCTCTCTCCTCCTCTCTCTCCCCGGGGGTTCTCCCCCCCTCTCCCCTCTTCTTTTTCCTTTTGTTTTTTGGTTCCTCTCTCCCTCTCTTTTTCCCTTTCTTCCTCTCTAAAAATCCCCTCTCGTCCCTCCTTTTTTTCTCTCTCCCCCGTTTTTTCTCTCCCTCTCCTCCCTCTTTTCCCCCTCTCCCCCTCCCCCTCTTTTCCCCTTTCCTCCCCCTTTTTCCCCTCTCTCTCCCTCTCTCCCCCGGGCCCCCCTCTTTTTCCCTCCTTTTCCTTGGTTTTTGGTTTATTTGGTTTTTCCCTCCCCCTTTTTCCCTCTTTCCTTTTCTTCTCTCCCTCCTTTTTCTCCCTTCCTTTCCCTCCCCCCTCCCCTTCCTTTCTCCCGAAAATCTTTTTCTCCCCCCTTCTCTTCTCTCCCCCCCTCTTTTCCCCCTTTTTTTCTCCTCCCCCTCTCTTTTCCTCGTATTCCTCTTTTTCCTTTCCCAAAACCCCCCCTTTTTTTTCCTTTTGCCCTTTTTGATTTTTGTCATTTTGACCCGTTTTTTCCGTTCTCCTTTTTTCCCCTTCTTTCTCTCTCCTTTCCTCTCTTCCCTCCTCTTCCATTTTTCCCCTTTTCCTTTCTCCCCTTTCCCTCTCATCTCTCTCCTCTCCCCTTTTTCCACTTCATTCCCTCTCTCGGTTTTTTCTCTCTCTTTTCCACCCTCATCCCCCTCCCCCCTTCCTCTCCTTGGGTTTCCCTCCTCTCTCCTTCTCTCCCCTCTCTCCTCCCCCCCTTCCTCCCTTTCCCCATCTCTCACTCTCTCCCTTTTTTTTTTAAATTCCCCCCCCCTTCTCTCCCGGGTTTTTCCCTCCTCTTTTCCCCCACCTTTCCCCCTTCTCTTTTCTTCTCTTCTCTCCTCCTCTCTTTTCCTCCCCCTCCTCTCCTCTCTCCCCCCCCCTTTTTGTTCTCTCTCTCTTCTCTCTCCCCTCTTTTTCTCCCCCCTCTTTTTCTTTTCCCTCTCTCTCCTCTCTCTCTCTCTCCCTCCGTCCTCTCTCTCTCTCTCTCTCTCTCTCTTTTCCTCTCTCTCTCCTCTCACATCTCTCTCCCCTCTCTTCTCTCCTCCCCCCCTTTTCCCCTTTTCCCCTCGTTTTGTTGGTGTGTTGTGGGGGTGTGTGGTGTGTGGTAATTTTCCCCCCCCCTCTCCTCTCCTTTTCTCCCCTTTTTCTCCCCTTTTCCCTTTTCTCCCTCTCCCCCTCTCTCCTCTCCCCCCATCCCCTCCTCTCTCCCCCCCTTCTCCCCCTCCTTTTTTTTCTCCTTTTCCCCCGGTCTTTTCTTTTCCCTTCTCTCCTCTTTTTTGTGTGGGTGTGTTTTTTTTTTTTTTTTTTTTTCCCCCCCCTCTCTCTCCCTTTTAACCCCTCCCTCCCCTCTCTCCTCTTTCTCCCCTCCTCCTCTCTCTCTCTCCTCCCTCCTCTCTCCCCTCTCTTTTCCCTTTTTTTTGTTTGTGGGGTGGTGTTTTTTTTTTTTTTTCCCTTCTCTCTCTTTTTCCTCCTCTCCTCCCCTTTTTCTCTCTCCCCTCCCCAAAATCTCCTCTCCCTTTTTGGGTTTTTTTTTCCCTCTTTTTTCTTCTTCCCCCTCCTTTTCCTCTCTCTCTTTTTCTCTCTCTTTTCCCCTCTCTCCTTCTCCCCCCCTCACTTCTCCTCTCTCTCTCTCTCTCCTCTCTCTTCTCTCTCCTTTTCCTCTCCCCTCTCTCTCGTTTTTTTTTTTCTTCCCCCCCCCCCTCTCTCCACTCTCTCCTCCCTTTTCCCCCTTCTCCCTCTTCCTCTCTTTTTCCCCCAAACTCGTTTCCTTTTTTTTTTTTTTTAATTTCCCCCTTTTTCTCCTCTCCCTCTCCCTCCCTCTTTTCTCTCAATCTCGTCCTCTCTCCCCCTTTTCCTCTCTCTCTCCTTTTCTCCCTCTCTCTTTTGTTTGTTGGTTTTTTTTTTTTTTTGTTTTTCCCCCTCCCCCCCCCCTCTTCTCCCCCTTTTTCCATCTCTCCGTCTCTCCCCCCTTCTTCCCTCCTTTTCCCTTTCCTCTCCTCTCCCTCTCTCCCCTTTTTCCTCTTCTCCCCCTTTTCCTCTTTTCCCCTTTTTTCCCTTTTCCCTCTCTCCCTTCTCTTTTCTCTCCTTCCCGCTCACTCCCTCTCTTTTTTTCTCTCTCTCTTTTTCCCCTCTCTCCCCTTCTCCCCCCTTCCCCCTCTCTCTCTCTCTCTCTCTTTCTGGGGTTTGTGTTTGTGTTTGTGTGTGTGTTGTTTTGTGTGTGTGTGTGTGTGGGGGAATGTTCCTCTCTCTCTCTCTCTCTCTCTCCTCTCTTCTTCGGCCCCTTCTCCTCCCCCCTTCCTCTCTCTCTCTCTCTTCTCTTTTTTCTCTCCCCTCTCCTCTCTGAAAGGGTGTGTGTGTGTGTGAATTTTTTCCTCCCCTTTTTCCGCCCCCTTGCCCTCGGGTCTCTGTCTCCCCCTCCCCCCCCCCAAAAAAATCCCCCCTTTCCCTCCCCCCCTGGCCCCCTCTCCCCTCCTCCCCCTCTCTCCTCTGCCCTCTTCTCTTTTCTCTCCCCTCCTTTTCCCCCTTCTCCCCCCTTCTTCCTCTCTCTCTCTCTCTCTCTCCCCCTTCCTAATAGGTTAAAATCCTCGAATCCAAAGGGGAAATTTCCCAAAAAGGGGCCCCTGGCACAGTGCCACCAATATTTTTTGACGCCCATGCCCTTGTAGGGAAAATGTGACTCATTTGAATGGGTTCCATGGGTTAATTTTCTAAGGTGGGGAGAGGGGGGAAAAGGGAGGGGGGGGGAGGCTGAAAGGGGGTAAAAAAAGGGAAAAATGGAAAAAAGATAGTTTGGTTTGGGAGGATGGTGAAAGAGTAGAGGGAAACATGAAGTAAATATGGGTAAAAGAGAGATAGAGAAAGAAAGAGAGGGGGAGGAGGAAGGGTTAAAAGAGAGAGAGAGAAAGAGAGAGAGGGAATGGAAACAAAAGACAGACAGAGAGATAGAGATAGGGGGGAAAGAGGGAGAGAGGGGGGGGGGGGGTGCAAAAAACAGAGGAAAAAGGAAAGATAGAGCAAAGGGAAAGACGGGGGGAGGGGCAGGAGGGCCAGCAGTGGAGGAGAGAGAGAAAAACAAAAAGAGGGGGGGGGACAGAAATATTTGTGTGCTTTGGTTTTGGGGGTTTTGGTTTTTCCCTATAGGTGAGTGAGTGTGGTGTGTGTGTGTGTGTGTGGTGTGTGTGGGGGTGGGGGGTTTTGGTGTGTGTTTTGTGGGGTGTGTGGGGGTAAAAAGAAAAAGAGGGGAACGAGAGTGAGAAAAGGGGAGGGGGGCAAAGGGAGAGAGCGGAGAGAGAGAGGGGAGAGAGAGAGGGGGAGGAGAGGAAAGAGAGAGAGAGAGAGATAGAGAAAAGAGAGAGAGAGAGGAAAAGAAAAGAAGGGGAGAAGGGACTGAGAGAGAGAGAGAGAGACTGAGAGAGAGAGAGAGAGAGAGAGAGAGAGAGAGAGAGAGAACGAAGAAAAGAAATCTTAGTATAAATTTTGGGAAAATTTAAAACCGGGCCGGTTTTTTCCTGAGAGCTTTTATAGATGATGAATGGCTTCCCGTTTTCTTTATCTGATCTGCTCTCATATTCCTTTGATCTCAAGGGGTAACTAATTTAAAATATATGCTTTTTTCAGAAATTCTGGCATAAAACCGAGAAAATGTAGAAAGTTGCTCATGATGAAAGGTCATATAGTGTCGCCAAGCTTTGTTTTTATGATATGATTAAGTGTAGTTCATCAGTTGTCTTCTCTTCTCAAAAACTAAATCGTAAGATTTAATTTATCTGATTTGTCTCAAAAAATTGGGCCCAAAACATTACCTTTTATACTATTTTGGGCGATCCGTTAAAGCAGTAAACCCAAGGCAGTAAAAAACACACCCCAACACCCCACACACACACACCCACCCACACCACCCACACCCCACACAAACACAAAACACCACACACACTAAATTTTCCTTTTGTTTCCCACCCTCTGATCTCCTTCTCTCCTTATCATTCTTGCTTTTCTCTATCTCCCTTTTTAATTCATTCCTGCCATTTCTCCTCTATCCTCTCTCCCCCTTCTTTTTAGCTATATCTTTCTTCCCCTTCCCCCCCTCCCCCCCCGCTTTCCTCTCACCTTTCCCCTTTTCCTCCCCCCCTTTCGCCTCTTTAAAATTTTTCCCTTTTTTCTCCCTTTTTCCCTCTCCTACCTTTCTTCTTCATTCTCTTTCTCTTTCCCCTTTCCTCATTCTCTGTTTTCTGTTTACCCTTTCTTCCTTCCCAATTCCTACGTTTTCCCTTTATACTTCTCCCTTCTCCGTTTCTCTCCCCCATTTTCTCCTTTTCTTATTTTCTCCTTTCCAATCCCATCTTTTCCTATTTCCCCTTTTTTTCCATCTCCTTTCCCCCCTTTTGGGCCAAAAACCCCCCTTTTTTTTTTTCTTCTCCCCCTTTCCTTTAAAACCCCTTTTTTCCTTCCTCTTTCCCCTCCTTCCCCTATTACTTCCTCCCTTTCCCCCCTCTGCCTCTCTTTCTCTCCCTCCTCTCTTCTCCTCTTTTCCCCTTCTCTTTCCCCATCCTTTTCTCTCCTCCCTTCTCCCTCCTCCTCCCTCCCTCTCACCCTTTCCTTCCCCCTCCTTCTCCCTCCCCCTCCCTCCCTTTCACCCTTTCCTTCTCCTTCCCTCCCCCCTTCCTCCCCCTCCCTCCCCCCCCCCCTCCCCCTCCCCCCCCCCTTCCTTTCCCCATCCCTCCCTGATCAATAACTCAAACACATTGCGTCAAACAAAAACAATGTTTCCCAAAAGCTTATATCATCAGTTACGGACGGATCGTGATTACCAGAAGCCGATTATCCCTGGATTTAGCAAAGGAAATTTTCTCCCCCTTCCCCGCGTCCCCCCTTAGGGGACACATAGCACCCTCTTCCCCCCTCCTCCCCCTCCCCTCTCCCTTCCTTCCCTCCTCCCACCCTTCAACTCTTTTAGCCCCCTCCATTCTCCCCCCCCCCCTTCACTCTCCCCCCCTCTCTCTCCCTCTCCCTTTTTCCCTCTCTCCCCTCTTTCCTCTTCCCCCCCCCCTTCCCCCTCCCCCCCCCCCTCTCCCCTCCCTCTTTTTGGGGTTTCCCTTTTAAGGGCCCTCTGTTTTCCCTTTTTTTCCCCTGTCTCTTGAACTCTTCTCTTTTTTGGTCTCTCTCTTTCCGTTCTGCCTCTCTCTCTCTCTCTCTCTCTCTCTCTCTCTCTCTCTCTCTCCTTTTCTCCCCTCTTTTCCCCTCTTCTCTCCCCTTTTTCTTCCCCTCCTCCTCCTCTCTCTCTTTTCCTCCCCTCTCTCCTCTGTCTCTCTCTCTCTTTTCTTTCTCTCTCTCTGTTCTGTCCCCTGTCTCTCTCTTCTCTCTCTTTTCTCTCTCTCTCTCTCTCCTCTCCCTCTCTCTCTCCCCTCTCTCTCGTCTTTTCTCCTCTCTCCTTCCCCTCTCTTCTCTCTTTTTTTGTCCCCCCTTTCTCCCCTCTCTCCCCCCTCCTCGTTTCTTTCTCTTTCCCCCTTCTCTCTCTCTCTCTCTCCTCTCCTCGGGTTTTTTTCCCCTCCTCTTCTCTTTCTCTCTCTCTCTCTCTTCCTCTCTTCTCTTTTTCTTCCCTCTCTTCTCATCTCTTCTCTCTCTCTCTCTTCTCTCTCCCTCTCTCTCCCCTCTCCTCCTCTTTCCTCTCTTTCCCCCTTTTCTCTTCCCTGTCCCTCTCTCCCCTCCCCTCTCTCTCTCTCTCTCTCTCTCTCTCCCTCTCTCTCTCCTCTCTCTCTCCTCTCTCTCTCTCTCCTCTCCTCTCTCCGCTCTCTCTCCCCTCTCTCCCCTTTTCTTTTTTTCTTTTTCCTCTCTCTCTCCCCCGTTTCCCCCTCTTTTCTTTTTCTTTCTCCTTTCCCTCTTCTCTCTCTCTCTCTCCTCCTCTCCCCTCTTTTCTCTCTCTCTCTCTCTCCTCTTTCCCCTTTTTCTTTCCCTCTCTCCCCCTCTCCCCTCTTTTCCCCTTTTCGCCTCTCTCTTTTTTCTTTTCCTTCTCCCCTCTCCTCTCTCTCTCTCTCTTTTTCCCCCCTTCTCTCTCTCTTCCTCTCTCTCTCTCTCTCTCTATTTCTAATCCATCTTTCCTTTTTCATCTCTCTCTCTCTCTCTCTCTCTCTCTCTCTCCCCTCTCCTTTTTCTCTTTCTCCTCTCTCTCCTTCCCTTCTCTCTCGTCTCTCTCTCCTTCCCCCTCTCTTTCCCCTTCCCCCCCCTCTTTTACCCCCCCCCCCTTTTTTTTTTTTTTTCCTTTTCTCTCTCCTCTCTCTCTCTCCCCCTCTCTTTTTCTTTTTTCTTTTTTTCTTTTTCTCTTTTTTTTTTTTCCCCCCTCTCTCTCTCCCCTCTCGTTTTTTTTTTTTTTTTTTTTTCCCCCCCCCCCCCTTTTTTTTTTTTTTTTTTTTAGTTAAATTTTACTTCCCTTTTTTAAAAATTTTCTTCAAATTCTGTTTACCCTCAGGCCCTTTTTTTTTTACTTGGAAAAGGAGAAACGAATGGAGGAATAAGAGAAAAGAGAAACTAAAAAGGGGGAGAGAAAGAAAGAGGCAAAGGGAAGGAAAGGAGAAGGAAGAGGAAGAGGAGGAATTGGAGCAAGACGAGAAAGAAGAAGGGGAAGGAAGGCGAGGAAGAGGAGGAGGGAGAAGGAAATGAAGAAGAAGAGGAATTGGAGTAAGACGAGGAAGAGGAAAGGAAGGAAGAGGTAGAAGGGAAGGAAGAATAGGAAGAGGAGGAAGGGGAAGAAAGGGAGGAAAAGGAAGAAGAGGAGGAACAATACAACGAGATGGAAGAAAGGGAAGAGGAGGGAAAAAGAGAGGAGAGGTGGACGAGAAGGAGAAGAGAAGAAAGAGAGGAGGAAGGAAATAAGTAGAGGAGGAAGAAGAAGATATGTAAGAAGAGAATGAAGAGAAACAGGAGGACGATGAATGAAAGAATGAAAATTACAAAAAGGAAGACCAAGTAAAAATAACAATGATAATTATGATAATAATAATAATAATAATAATAATAATAATAATGATAATGATAATAATGATAATAACAAAAACAATGATGATAACAACAATAGTAATAGTAATAATAATAATAATAATGATAATATTAATAATAATAATAATAATTATAATATTATTATTATTATTATTATTATTATTAATGATAATGATAATAATAATAATAATAATAATAATAATAATAATAATAATAATAATAATAATAATAATAATAATAATAATAATAATAATAACAATGATAATCAAGGAAATGGAGGAAGAAGAAAGGAGAAAAGGAAGAGGAGGAGGAGCACGAGGAAGAGGGGATGGAGGAAAAAGAAAAGGAGAAGGAAAAAGAAAGATAATATATAGCGGAAGAGGAAACGGAAGAGGGTGAAGTGCAGGAGGAGGAGGAGGAGGAAGGAGGAAAAATGGGAGGAGGAGGAAAAGGGGGAGAAAAAGAGGGAGGAGGAGGAGGAGGAGGAGGAGAACAAGAAGAAAAAAGAACAACAAAAACAAGAACAAGAACATAAAGAAAGCAGAAAAAAGAAGAAAGGAGGAGGAGGAAGGAGGAGGAGGAGAAGGAGGAGGAGAAGGAGGAGAAGGAGGAAGAGGAGGAGGAAGAAGAAGAGGAAGAGGAGGAGGAATACGAAGGAGAGGAGAAGGAAGAGGAGGAGGAAGAAGAAGAAGAAGAAGAAGAAGAAGAAGAAGAAGAAGAAGGAGGAGGAGGAGGAGGAAGAGGAAGGAGGAGGAGGAGGAAGGAGGAGACAAGCGAGGCATTGTGGGCGAGGCAAAGCAGACAGCGCTCACTGGTTTTTACACACAATGAAATTACAACAATGAGGAAGCTACGCGGAATCTCCTCGCTGCTCGGATAATGAAAGCCAAACAATCGGGGAGCTACGGGGAGGGGGAGGAGGGGGCTGGAATGAAGGAGGAGGAGGAGGAGAAGGATGGGGAGGAGGAGGAGGGGGAGGAGGAGGAGGAGGAGGGGAGAGGGGGAGAGTGGGCGGGAGGGGAGGAGGAAGGAGGAAAGGAGGGGAGAAGGAGGGGAGAGGGGGCGGGTGGGGAAGAGGAAGGAAGGGAGGGGAAGGGGAGGAGGAAAGAGGAAGAGGGGTGAGAGGGGAGTGTAGGGAAGGTGGTGGAGAATGGGGAGGAGTGGAAAGAGGAGTGTGGGGAGGGGGGGAGGGTGCAAGGGGGAAGAAAGAGGGGATGAGGAGAGGGGAAGGGAGCTAAGGGTGTAAGGAGGAGGATATGAAGTGTGGGAAGGGAGATAAGGGGTAGGGAAGGGAGTTATTGGTGGGGACGGAGGAAGGAGCGGGGGAGGGGGGGGGAGGGAAAGGGGAAGCGAAGGATTCATATAAGAGGGGTAATCTCGCCTCCTCGACTAGTGGGATATACTTGGGGAGAGAAACTTGTGGGATGAAGGAGGGTTGGGGAAATGTAGTGGGGAAGAGAAGGGGGGGGGGGGGCTTACCGATGAACTAGTCTGAAGGGTAAGTCAGAAAGGTAGGGGAGGGGAGGGAAGGGAGACCTCCCCCCCCAAAAAAGGAGAAGGAGAGGAGGGGAACGGGGAGGGGGTAGAATGGGGAAAGAGGGGGGAGACATAGGAGGGGGAAGAAGGGGAGGGGGGATTCCATTGAGATTTCGCGTGAATGGAGGAGGTTGGGGGTTGGGGGGGGGGGAGGAGGAACGTATCTACGAGAAAAGAAAAAGAAAAAAACAAACAAAGAAGAATCATGTTGCGTACAAGCAGCTGAATAGCCATTAAAGACGCGTTGATGATCAAAGCAATAATTCACAATAAAAGGTAGAGATTGATTTCCTGATCTTTGTAAAAAGTTTAATAGATTGCTAGCTCTTGATGATAGCAAAAGTACGAGCGGGTTTTGCTAGTCGTTTGCTATTTTGCTCGTAGCGGGTTTTGCTAGTGATGGTTATACTTTAAGTTGCCATGGTTTCCTTTCCCTTCCTTTCCAGTCATCCTGTAGCAATGGTATTAGACCCTAGCAACGATACGCATAGCCTCTCTCTGCTACTCAGAATGGTAGCAATGGTATCAGACCCTAGCAACGGTACTCATAGCCCTCTCTCTACCAATCATAATGGTAGCAATGGTGCCAGATCTTAGCAGCCATATTCACATCCCTCTCTAACCAATCGTAATGGGGGCAATGGTAGAGATTAGCAACCATAATCACAGTCCTTCTCTACCATTGGTACCAGATCTTAGCAACCATACTCTCTCTACCAATCATAACGGTGGCAATGGTAGAGATTAGCAACCACAATCTCTCTACCAATCCTCCTGGCAACGACGGAAGCCAAACGGCAGATCTGACAGACTCATTGAGGCGAATCGAAGCGACTGTTCCTCGTCCTCTTTGTGCTCGAGACGCATTGAGATGTGACGAGGGAATGAGGCTTTGATCTCGCCTCCTCGAATGACGTCATGCGGTTTCCCCTTCGTCTTGTGAAGGCCATTTTCAGGTCCCCGGATGTCGGTTGGCTGAATTGATTTGATGTAAAAGTGTAGCGCTAGGAAGCGTTATCTCATTCTTTTTAATTGGTTTGTTGCAGAGTTGCTTTCAAATAAATTGTAAGATGAAAAAAAGACTATATATATATATATATATATATATATATATATATATATATATATATGTATATATATATGTGTGTGTGTGTGTGTGTGTGTGTGTGTGTGTGTGTGTGTGTGTGTGTGTGTGTGTGTGTGTGTGTGTATCTGTGTGTGTGTGTATGTGCTTGTGTGTGTGTGTGTGTGCGCGCGCGCGTGTGTGTGTCTCATGATATACGCACTGACACAAAATATATCTGCATGCGTGTATTATATATAAAGTACGCTTGCGTGTATAAAATTGTGACTCAGACCCATTTCCCTTTCCCCTAAAAGGCCGACGTAAAAAAAAAAAAAAAAAAAGAATCCCCCCGCCCCCCTTTACAAAGTACCACTTGCCAAGTCTGACGAGAAATGACCCAGAACATTCTTATAAGAAGTACTGGTCGTTCTGGTATGATTCAGTTTAGCCACTTCGTTTGAGAAAAAAGGAAAAAGAAAAAGAAAAAAAGTATAATGCATAAAAAAATGGATTTGAACACTGTCGATAAGAAAACAGCGTAGTAAAGAGAAAAGTCACAAGAATAGCTTATCGAGATAGATAAATATATGCAGATATGAAAATAGACAGATTTAGCAGAAATAACCGCACACAAGTTACGGAATGAAAAGCCACGCGTCCCCCTCAAAAAAAAAAAGAAAAGAAAGTAAAAAAAAAAAAAAAAAAAAAAAAAGTCACATAATGAGTAAAAAGATCGCCCCCTCCAAAAAAAAAAAAAAAAAAGTGAAAGAAAGTCACATAAGGACCGCTCCCCCCCCCCACCAAAAAAAAAAAAAAAAAAAAAAGTATCGCATACACGCCAAGTCGCGGATCCTGACAATAGCCGTGGGCGTATGTGGTGCTTAAGACTAAATAATAAACAATATAAAGGAGATCCCCCTCGAGGATATAATCCCAATCCCCCCTCCTCCCCTCCCTCCCTCCCCTCCCCACCCCCACCACTTGCCTTAATGGACCATCAGTCTCCTCCTTATTCCTTTACTTACCCTCCCTCCTCCCCCCTCCCCCTCTCCCCCTCTCCTCCCCCTCCCCCCCTCTCTCTCTTTTCAACCCACATACTGGGATTCCCTTCGTTCTATATTTATTCATTTATTTATGTATTCATTTATTGTTTTCTGTTTATTGTATGTTTATTTGTGTTTATTTGTGTTTCTTTTTTCGTGTTTTGTCTTTGTTATTGTTTTTTCTCTCTCTCTCTCTTTCCTATTTTTCTTTTCTTCTCTCTCTCTTTCTCTCTCCTTTGTTTTTTCTTTTTCTCTTTTTCTTTGTCATCCTTTCTCTCTCACATATATTTACATGTATATATTGACAGACAGATAGATAAATAGATAGATAGACAGATAGACAGACAGTAAGATAGATAGATAGAAAGTTAGATAGATAGATAGACAGACATATAAATAGATAGACAGATAGTCAGATAGATTTATAGATAGATATACAGAGAGATAAAGAAAAACAGAAAGATAGATAGGGAATAGATAGACAGAAAGAGAGAGATAGAGAGAGAAGGGGAGATAGATAGATAGGTAGATACATAGGTAGGTAGAGAGAGAGAGAGAGAAAGAGAAAGAGAGAGAGAGAGAGAAGGGAGAGAGGAGAGAGAGAGAGAGAGAGAGAGAGAGAGAGAGAGAGAGAGGAGAGAGAGAAAGAAGAGAGAGAGACGAAGAGAAGAGAGAGAAAGAGAAGGAGAGAGAGAGAGAGTGTAGAGAAGAAGAAAAGACGATAAGAGAGAGAGAGAGAGAGAGGAGAGAGAGAAGAGAGAGTCGTAAGGCACGCAAAAAATACCGAGCGAGTCGGAACATAATCATTTAGTTTAATGAGCTCGCGATGAAGCTGACAGAATCACTTGACGAGTAATGAATTGTGATTGTCGAATGATGTGCGTGGGGGGTGGGGGGTGGGGGGGAGGTGCGGAGGGGTGGGGTGTGTGGGGGGAGGTAGGTGAATGTGGGGGAGGGGGAAAGGGGTAGATGTGGTGGGGGTATGGATATGTGGGGGTAGAGTGGGAGGGGGGGTGAATGCGGAGGTGGGGGAGGATGAGGGGGGGAGTGGAAGGAGGGGGAGGGGGGATGTGTGTGTGGGTGTGGGGGTGTGGGGGGTTGGATGTATGTGGGGAGTGAATGTGGATGTAAGGGAGTGGATGTTTGTGCGTGGGGGGGGGGTTATGCGTATTTGCTTGTGTGCATGTATAAAAGAGAGAGAGAGAGAGAGAGAGAGAGAGAGAGAGAGAGAGAGAGAGAGAGGCAGAGAGACAGAAAAGAGAGACAGAGACAGAGAGACAGAAAAAGAGATAGAGAGAGAGAGGAGAGAGGAAGAGAGAGAGAGAGAGAGAGAGAGAGAGAGAGGCAGGAGAGACAGAAAGAGAAGAAGAGAAGAAAGGGGGGAAGGAGAGAGAAGAGAGAGAGAGAGAGAGAGAGGAGAAGAGAGAGAGAGAGAGGAGAGAGAGAGAGAGAGAGAGAGAGAGAGAGAGAGAGAGAGAAAAGAGGAGAGAGAGAGAGAGGAGAGAGAGGGGAGAGAGAGAGAGAGAGGGGAGAAAAAGGGGAGGGGGGAGAGAGGGGAGAGAGGAGAGGGGAGAGAGAGAGGGGAAGAGAGAGCCCGACAAGAGACGGGAAAGAGAGAGAGAGAAGAGGGGGAGAGAGCCCAAAAGACAAGAACAGAGAACAGAAAGAGAGAAGAGGAGAGAGAGAGAGAGGAGGGGAAAAGGAGAGGGGGAGAGACCCGGAGGGGAGAAAAAGGAGAGAGGGGAGAGAGAGAGAGGGGGAAGAAGAAAAAGAGAAAAAAGAAAAGAAAGAGAGAGAGAGAGAGAGGAGAGAGAGAAGAAGAGAGAGAGAGAGAAAAAAGAGAAAAGGGGGAGAGAGAGGGGAGAGAGAGGGGATGAGGAGGGGGAGAAAGAGAAGAGAGAGAGAGAGAGAGAGAGAGAGAGGGGAGAGCGAGAAAAGGGGAGAGAGAGAGAGAGAGAAAGCGAAAGAGAAGTGGTGGGGGCCCGTTTTTTTTTGGGAAGAAAACGGGATCAGGTCTTGGCTTATTTTCTACAGAATTTTTTTTATTTTTTTTTTCCGGAAATCTTTGGGGCCAAAGGGCCCAAAGTAATTCCACTTAACTTTGCTTTCAGTTTTAGAGTGAGGGGGCGTTTTTTTGGGGCGGGGCATGTGTGTGTGTGTGGGGTTGTGTGTGTGTGTGTGTGTGGGGGTTGTGTGTGTGGGGTGTGTGTGTGGGGTTTGTGTGTGCATGGGTGTGTGTCATGTTTGTGTGTGTGTGTGTGTTTTTTTGGTGGGGTTGTGTGTGTGTGTGTTTGTGTTGTGTGTGTGTGTCTGTGTGTGTGTGTGTGTGTGTTTTGTTGTTGTGTGTGGTGTGTGTGGGGGGTTGTGGTGTGTGTGTGTTTTTCTTTTTGGTGTGGTGTGTGTGTGTGTGTGTGTGTGTGTGTGTGTGTGTACGTATGCATATATAATGATATTCGCTTATCAATCTTTTTATCCCAAATCCCTCGCCCCTTCTCAAATCCTCTTTGAAAGATGGGATTATTGGAGATTATGGTGGAATAAGGCAGAAAGAGAGGAAGGAGACAGAGCGGAAGAGAGAGAGAGAGAGAAGGAGAGAGAGAGAGAGAGAGAGAGAGAGAGAGAGAGAGAGAGAGAGAGAGAGAGAGAGAGAGAGAGAGAGAGAGAGGAGGGAGAGAAAGGCGAGAGATAAATAGATAGATAGATAGATATATAGATAGATAGATAGAGAGAGAGAGGAGAGGGAGAAAGGCGAGAGATGAATAAGTACATATATATATATATATATATATATATATATATATATATATATATATTTTATATATATATATATATTTTAAAATATATATATATATTAAAGAGAGAGAGAGAGAGAGAGGAGAGAGAGAGAGATGAGGAGAGAGAGAGAGGAGAGAGAGAGAGAAGAGAGAGAGAGAGAGAGAGAGAGAGAGAGAGGGAGAAAGAGAAGGAGTGAGAGAAAGAGAGAGAGAGAGAGAGAGAGAGAGAGAGAGAGAGAGAGAGAGAGAGAGACGGAAAAACAGACAGAGAATATGCGAAAGGGAGAGAATAGGAATAAACTAATAACAACGGAAAAACAAACAAAAAACAAAGAAACAAAAAAACAAAACAAGAATTGGAAAACAGGAATTACGAATTATCAGGACCTCTACTTGCCCAAAACTTCGACTTAAGGGGCAGATAAGAGAGAACATGACTCATCACTTTCCCCTCTTCTTCCTCCCTCCTCATCTACTCCCCTCTTCCCTCCTTTTGTGCCCTCATGGACCCTGTCACTCCCCCCTCCCCCCCCCCACACCCTTCCGTTGTCTCCCCATAAACCCCTCAAGATTTTCCCCCCTATTCTCTTCCCCTCCCCTCCCCTCCCTCCCCTCCCCTCCCCTCCCTCCCCACCCCTTCTCTCCCTTCCCTCATCCGTCACTGCCAATCTTGGTGAAGCTACAGGTCCTGGAAGGGGAGATTATGGGGAGAGGGGAGAGGGCCGGAAAGAGGGGGGGGGGGAGAGAGGGGAGAGGGCCGGAAAGGGGAAGGGGGGGAGAGGAGAGGAGAGGGGCTTCGGAGGGGAGAGGGTCGGAGAGGGGAGATTATGGAGAGGGGGGAGAGGGTGAAGAGGAGAGAGAAGAGAGAGTCGGAGTGGGGAGAGAGCTAAAGAGGGGAGATGAGAGAGAGGAGAGGGCTGGAAGAGGAAAAGAGAGAGATCCGGAGAGGGCCAGAGAGGGGAGAGGGAAGAGAATTGGAGAGGGAAGAGGATCAGAGACGGAAGATAGCCGACGAGGGGAGAGGAATGGAGAAGGGAGAGAGGGAGATAGAGGGGGGGGGGCAGGAGACGTGACTGAGGGGAAAGAAACAAAATGAGAGTTCATGTCAGACGCGCCACAAGTAGATGCCAAAAAAAAAAAAAAAAAAAAATGAAGGATAAGATCTGTTGTCGGAAAATTGCCTTTTGGGGAGAATCTGTGAGAAAGGGAATAGAGGAAAATAAATGGAGGAATGGGAAGAAGAGGAAATAGAAGAGGAAGACGAAGGAGACTAGAGGAGAAGGAGAAGAAAGAGACGTAGAAGAAGAAGTAAAAAAAAAAAGAACAGAAAGGGAGGAGGAAGAGAAGGAAGAAGAAAAAAAGAAGAAAAGAAGAAAAAGAAGCAGCAGAAAGAGAAGAAAGGGAAGAACGAAACAGAAAAAAAAAAGAAAACCATGGCAAGAAACAGTATACAAAGAAGAAGAAGAAGAAGAAGAAGAAGAAAATATTTAAGAAAGAAACGATTCGCATCAACGAATTATCGCAAAAAAAAAGAAAAGTAAATGATGCTATTGGGATAACTTTGCCCTTGATTTCGACACCGTCAGCAATGAGGGGAGGAGAAGACGAGGGGAAAGGAAGTGTAGTGTTATGAGGGAAGTTCTTGAGGGTGTAGCTGACACGGGGTGGGTGGGGGAGGGGAGGTAGAGGGGGGATTAAGGTAAGGAAGAGGACGAAGGGGAGGAGGAGGGGGAAGGGGAAGTGGAGGAAGAGGAGGAGAAGGAGGAAAAGGAGGAAGAGGAGGAATGAGGAGGAGGAGGAGGAGGAGGAGGAGGAAGAGGAGGAGGAGGAGGAGTAGGAGGAAGAGGAGGAAGAGGAGGAGGAGGAGGAATAAGTGGAGGCTACAGTGATTTACTTGTTATTTCCTCTTGGTAATTTTATAGAATGTGATTCATAGAGTAACTCCCCTTCCCCACCCCCCTTTTCCTTTCTCTCCCGTTCTCCTCTATTATTCCAGCGTCTGTTCTGTCCTCCTTTGTAACCCCCCTCTCTCTCTTCCCCTTTTCGTTACTTTTTTGTTATGCACCTTTTTTACCCCCTCCCTTCCCCCCTTCCCTTTCTCCCTTTCACATTTGTTGACCATTTCGCGTTATTCCTTTTTTCTCTCTCTCTCTTTCTCTTTTTCTCTAAGTCTTTCAGTTCTGTGCGTTTCCCCTCCTTCCTTTTTTTCGTTTTCCTTTCCTGTACCCCTCGGCTATTTGATTTCACTTAACGTTTATTGTTTTTTCTCTCTCTCTTTCATTTTCTTTTTCTCTTTTTCTTCCTTGCTCTATCTTTTTCTTCTCCTTCTTCTCTCTCTCTCTTTCTCTCTTTCTCTCTCTCTCTCTCTCTCTCTCTCTCTATCTCTCTATCTATCTATCTATATATTTATCTATTTATCTCTCTCTCTCTCTTTCCTCTCTCTCTCTCTCTCTCTCTCTCTCTCTCTCTCTCTCTCTCTCTCTCTCTCTCTCTCTCTCTCTCTCTCTCTCTCTCTCTCTCTCTCTCTCTCTCCTCTTTCCCTCTCTGTCTCCCCCCCCCCCATCCGGACGTCCAACTCAAACACGCGCGGGGAAATTTGTTATTAAAAAACACTCCGCTGTATTA
>NC_051396.1:5256741-5259241 GCF_015228065.2 Penaeus monodon
AAAAAGAGGAAAGAGGAAACGCGAAAAGGAAAAAACCGAAAAGAGGAAGAAAAAGGCGAAGGAGAAGCTAAGGAAACGGGAAGAGGAGGGGGGGAAGAAAAAAGGAAAACCCAAAAAGGAAAAGAAAACGCGAAAGGGGATGAAAGAAGAAACGCGAAAGAAAAAAGGAAAGAAGAAAAAAAGGAAAAGAGGAAAAAAGGAGAGATGAGAAAAGGAAAAAGAGGAAAAAGAAAAAGGAAAAGAGAGAGAGAGAGAAGGAGAGAGAGAGAGAGAGAAGAGAGAAGAGAGGGAGAGAGAGGGGGAGAGAAAAAAGGGGGTTTGGGAGGGACGGGGAAAGGGAAGGAGAATGGGGGGGGGAAAGTAAGAAAAGCTCTTTCTTTTCCCCTTTCTTTCCCCTTTACAATTTTTTTTTTTAAAAACTTTCTCGTTCTTATTGTTAGTTTTTTCTCTTCCTTTTTCCTTCTTCTTCTCTCTCTCTCATTCTCATTGTCTTATTGTCTTTTTCTCTCTCCTTCTCCTTCTCATTGTCTTATTCTCTTTTTCTCTCTCATTCTCGTTCTCATTGTTTTATTCTCTTTCTCTCTCTCATTCTCTTTCTCAATGCTCAGGGTGATGTGAAGTGATGGTGTGGTAGCCTAGATAGTGCTAAGTGCTTGCATGCCTCCTCGCTGCAGCTGCCACCGCTGGCTAGCCTAGTGCGAAAAGAGGGAGCAGCTCTGCATAAACCTCCCCTGCTAGCCACTCTGTCATCGAGGCTTCTGCAGTGCCTCCTCGTGGAGACCAATGGTAACTGGGCACCTTGCAGTACCAGGCCAAGCTGTGGGGGATTACAGATCAGCAGGAAGCCCTAGAGATACGAAGCCATGGCCCGGCAGCGTGTGGACACGCCCTTGCTTTGTACCAACTCCTGCCCCTCAGCCATCCTGGGGTTAATTGGCGGCTTGGGGAGGTGGGGTTTGCCGGCCCTCCTCCCCTCAGATAATTTCACCGGCAACGTCTTTGATAAATGGATATGCTGGTATGAGGGGTGCTGTCTCTCCTAACCAGCAAGTGAGGCAGGCTGTGGGTCACTGTGAGGGCAAATGTTGTGGCGCAGGATAAAACGAGAGCTACTTGTCCTACCTATTCCCTGGCAGGTGCCAACCCAGTATAAGGCCTGTTGGGCAAAGCCCAAGGGAAACCCACAACGAACTTTTGGCCCCATAGCCTGCCAACTCCCTTTATTTGGGACAGCATTGGCGGGGGAAGCACCCAGAGCGACCGCCCGAGGCTTAACCTCAGGCAAGCTATCCAGGTAGATGCTTAGAACATCCCGTCCTTGTGGCAGGATGAGCGGTAACCTTTGCTATTGAGGGAACTGAAGTGGTTGGGAGATGAGGTGGCTGACCTTAGGAGGTAAGAAGACATGGCGGCAGCACAATCAGCATGGGTCGGTATACCTACTACTGGTCGGTCTGTGGCAATAGTCACCACCTCCATAGCCATCTCCAGCCGACTCCAACCCTCGGTAGTTGAGGTAACACCGGTTGATATGAGCGTATTATGGCACTGAGACTGAAGCATGCTTTTGGCTTCTCTAGGACTCAGAGACTGAGGATTTCTGACTCCAAGTATCAGCGCTCCAACCCACATCGCTAGACATGGTATAACGATACAGGTACTGCGGCCAAGGAGATCGACCACATTCTAATTGGCACTCAATGGAGGATCCTTCAGAATTGCAGGGTTTACCCGAATGCCGAGTTCTGTGACACTAACCATAAGCTGGTAGTGGCTACCCTACAGGTTCACTTCAAAACTCCTTGTCCTTTCAGTGGCCACTCTAGGGTGTTTCACTTGGACAGACTGAGGGAAGAAGAGTGTGCCCATGGGTTCGCCACGGCAGTCTTTGATCGATTCACAACCTGAAAACCTGATGGACTCAGTTGCTCTGTGGGAGTCCTTCAAATCCAGAACACTGAAGCAGGGCAGGAGTCCATTGGCGTATGCCATAGGGCAAGGCAGAATTTTCATCTCCCTGGAGACAGTGGAGGCCACTCATGTATGTCGCATGGCTTGACTGAATGGCAAGCAGGACTTGCGATGCTCTTTGGTGCATAGGGCTTGGACACTGCTGAGAAGGGATAAGGAACAGTCCATCAGGAATCTTGCTGAGGAGGTTGAAGGCTATTTCTCTGTAAAGATCTTCGCCCTGGCTACCAAGCCCTGAGAAAATTGAACTCTAAACCCTCTTCCCAAATGACTTCAGTTCACTCAATGGATAGACAGACCATCACAGATCATGTTGAGTATTTTGTGCAGCTGTACCAGGTAGACCCTCTAACAATTTCCTTGTATGCAAGTGGTATCACAATACCTGTGCCGGACCCACCCATCAACGAGGAACCTCCTACCCTAACTGAGGTTAGGATGGTGATTTCTAAGCTGAAGAGTGGGAATGCCACAGGCATGTGTGATATCCCTGCTGGGGGTGAACCTATGGCACAAGGCTTGCATGCAG
>NC_051396.1:5281741-5284241 GCF_015228065.2 Penaeus monodon
TGTGTGTTAGGGGAAGGGGGTATATGTATAAGTGTGAGCGGATGTTTATGTGTATGTATGTGGGTGTGTGTATGTGTACGTGTGAGGGTATGTGTATATGTGTGTGGGGGAGGGGTATGTATATGTTAGTTTTTGATATTACCGTAAGTCATGGGACAAAATTCATGAAATTTCACTACACAAACCAGGAATACCAAATGAAAAATGTTACATTCCACGGCGCTTTACTAAATAATTTTTTTTTCTCATTTATACAGCTTTTCTACTCGGTCCAAAGCAAGAGAGAAAAGGGGGAATATTTACCTGTGGATGTGTGTG
This sequence comes from Penaeus monodon, assembly GCF_015228065.2. NCBI lineage: Eukaryota > Metazoa > Arthropoda > Malacostraca > Decapoda > Penaeidae > Penaeus > Penaeus monodon. The sequence goes on from NC_051396.1 coordinate 5,282,060, forward strand.
CGTGTGTATAAGTTGGATGGGGATATACATCTACGTATGTCTGTATGTGTGAGCGGGTTAAGTGTGTGTGTGAGGGTTGTATATATGCATGTATTTATACAAAGCTAAAATTAACAGACAAAAAAAAAAGAAAAAAAAAACTATATATTTCCAAGTATCTTCCATCAACATCAAGTAAGAAATAGAAGGAAAAAAAGAACATATCTCAATTTTAACAATTTCTTCCAAAAAATTCATCAAGAGTCTTTCATCTATTCTGATACACTTAATATGACACATAATGAAAATACTACGATTAGTTTGAAAGAAAGAATTAATTTTCAAGTAGAACGAGACGCGAAATTCTAAGAAAAGAGACGAAAAGAGTTGATCTTGTTACCTAGGATTGTCAGTGATGACATGACAGGATCTTCAGGGTCAGACTTTCCAAGAGGCATTTCAAGGGAGTATCACTGTTGGATATCTTTTCTTTCAAACTACTATTAATGTGCTTTAATTGGTATCATTATCAGTATCATTATTATCAGTCTACTTATTTGTCTTCTCTATTTATCCTTTCCATTATGATAATATCATCACTATAATGTTAATGTTATTATTACTATTAACAGTATTATTTATATTACCACTATCATCATCATCATTAGTATATGATCATCATCATCAGCAGCATTATCATTACCATCATCATGATCATCACCATTATTATCATCATTATCATCGCCATCAATATCATTATCATCACCATCATTATCATCACCCTTAACAGTCTCATTTTAAACACCCCATATCTAAATCAAAATATAATCATCTGTTCAAGGAAAATAACTACCGACTGATTCCTTCCTTAATCATCTGTAATAAGTCCCGAAAGTCAATCTATTAAAAACAACGCAATTACTGTGGATCTATGCGTGACCTATGACCCAAGATAAGAGCAAGACAGCGAAGTAGAAGGTCAAAGATTCATTAAGACATTAAAGCATTAATTGTTTTTTTTCTACGAGTGCTATATTCAATGCTATAGGCACAAATTGATATATATATATATATATATATATATATATATATATATATATATATATATATATATATATCTTCTTCTTCTTCTTTTTCTTTTCTTTTTTTTCTTTTCTTAACACTGTGGCTATTAATCTTATAATTTTGAAGATTTGTATGACTCTGGCATTATTATTGCCATATTAATACGAATTTTTGCCACTGATCATGATACTCTGTCTTTGTCTGTTTATACCATTCCTTTTCAGTAGCTTTTAACAGTAACATATGTGGATATTGAAATGAAATATTTTACTATAATTCTATCATCACTATGATATATTTATTGTTGCTATTATTACTATCATTATTATCATTACTATTACCGTTATTATTATTATCATCATAATCATTATTATCATTATATCGTTGTTATCAATCTTTTTTTTCTTTCCATTCTATACCTTGACTCGAGACAGAACTAGAGGTATTAAAGGCTATAAAAAGTCATAGAAATAAATACCCAGAAACATAAAAAAAGAGAAATGGAAAAGATCCTGAGTAGGTAAGTGAAAATCTTCCGAAACAATCACTTAAGGCATTACTTTACTGTGCATTGTATCCGGCTGTTATCCAGAAACTAAATCGAATGCCAAATGATCTTCAGTGAAAAAATATATATAAATAATCTATGCATGCAGTGACAAATAAAACGATGAAAAAATTTAAATGACTTAATAGTGTCATTGTATGAACACATATCCATATTTATTTCTCTCTTTATATCTATATATCTTTCTGTATATCTATCAAGGCATCTGTCTATCTGTCTGGTTGTTCATCTACCTGGCAAGACATTAGCACACACACGCACACACGCACACACACACACACATGCACACACACACACAAACACACACTCACACACACACACACACGCACACACACACATATACATATGTGTGTGTGTGTGTGTGAGTGTGTGTGTGTGTGTGTGTGTGTGTGAGTGTGTGTGTGTGTGTATGTGTATGTGTATGAATGTATGTGTGTCTGTCTCTGTCTATGTAGTACAAACACACCTACAACAACAACCCTAAACGTACAGCAGAATATAACGACAGCCCCGAACTACCGATTGGACAACTGAGCATCTCGACCATAAAGACGAGATTCACACGGACAT
>NC_051396.1:5291741-5299241 GCF_015228065.2 Penaeus monodon
CCTTCCTACCTCTTCACTTCAGGTTTGCACATGGATTAAATCATCTAGCAGCCCCACAGTTTTTTTTCTTTCTTAATACCAATATAAGTCGTACATTTCTGTACTAAATCACTTTGACACGTTAAAAGAATCAGAGGAAAGTTCAAGAGCCTTGTCGAACACGCACATAGCTTCCCAGTTGATCGATAGCGGTTAATGGGTTGATGGGGGGAGGGGGAGAAGCTAATGGGGTAATAGGGAGGTGGAGAGTGTATACATTCCTCTGGTTGAGTTATTGTATTTCCAGGAAGAAAAACTCGGAGGAATGAATGGGGTGGGTGGGGAATGGAGAGGGGGAGAGGGGGAATAGGATAGGAGGAATGGGGGAGGGGGAATGGGAGAGGAGGGATAGGAGTTGGGGAATGAAGGAGGGGAATGAGGGAAGGGAAATGGGAGAGGGGAATGGGAGAGGGGAATAGAGGAGGGGGGAGGGGAAATAGGAGAGGGGAATTGGGTAGGGGAAATAGGAGAGGAGTAATGGGGATGGGCAATGGGAAAGGGAGAATGGGATAGTAAGGGTTTAGGAAAACACGGATGTACTACAGTATGTTTACCAAGTACAAAAGACTATAAAATCTGTTTTGTACTTTGTTGGAGACGAAGCATGAATATAATGTGTACTTTCATATAAGTACTTCTGTGAATATATGTGTGTACTCATATGTGCATGTGTGTGTTACTGTGTATAAGTGTATGCTGTGGATATTTGTGTGTGTGTGTGTGTGTATGTGTGTGTGTGTGTGTGTGTGTGTGTGTGTGTGTGTGTGTGTGTGTGGATATGTTTGAGTGGATATGTGTGTGTATGTGTGTTCGCGTGTGCGTGCGTGTGTCTGTTCGTGCGAGCGTGTGTGTATGTGTCCGCGTTATATACATACATACGTGTCTAAAAAGTCACACATGTATTCGAATACACCAAAACCTCAGAACACTTAAAAGGAATAAAGACCAACACACAGAACACACAGAACCGAGGCACGCAGACTGACAGGCTGACAGACAGACAGGGAGACAGACAGGGGGGGGGGGGCAGCGAAACTCGACACGCCACACGAGAAGCAGAATTTGCAAATGATCTACGAGATTCCAGAGAGAGCCGGTAAATTCATATGACAGTCCCGGGCACTACACGGTGGCTACTTAAGGTCGAAAATTGACTGCAAAATGATGGCTCATTGCAAGGAGTGTATGCAGTATCTGCAAGTCTGTGAAAGAGTTATATGTTAAGAAAGAAGGAAAATGATGGTTGTCGTAAAGATAATATTTAATGATCCTGATACTGATATATATGGATAATCATGATAATCATCATTTTTCAGATGACATTAATGTTGAAATTTAGAACAAAAATTAACAATAATCAAACGGATATAATTTCAAAAGATACTATACAATAACTGAAAAAAGAAAAGATCAATACTTTTATATGTTAATAGTGTTGGCATGACTTGCACATTCTTCTTCGGCGCACGATATCAATAATGCCACAACTAACGGAACGTGTTAGAGATTGCAAGAGTCGTCGTTGCAATGGAAGAAAGAGCAACAGCAAAAGCAATATTAATGGCACTACCAGCAATAACCAGAACACCATCAATAACATTAGAAGAAGCAATAACGATAAAAGCCTGGGGAGAGAGAAAGAACGAGAGAAAGAGAGAGAGAGAAAAAAAAGGAAACAGTTTGCCGATAATCTCTCTCTCTCTCTCTCTCTCTCTCTCTCTCTCTCTCTCTTTCTCTCTCTCAATCTCTCTCTCTCTCTTTCTTTCTCTCTCTCTTCTCCTTCTCTCTCTCTCTCTCTCTCTCTCTCTCTCTCTTTCTTTCTTTTTCTCTTCTCCTTCTCTCTCTCTCTCTCTCTCTCTCTCTCTCTTCGCTCTCTCTCTCACTCTCCTCTAGCCGGCTGACTTTTTCTTGTGCGTGGGAACAGTTGATGGCCGAGGAAAGGCAGAGACTGGGTGAGGTCTGTGTGATGGGGTAATAGTCCCTTGCGTCCTTTAGCCCACTCTCGATCTGTCTCTCCTACGTTGCGGCTGTTTGTCTGTATTCTCTGTCTCTTTGTTTGTGTGTGTGTATGTTTATCTGTCTGGCTGGCTCTCTTTGTTTCCCTTCACCCCTTTTTCTTTCTCTAACTGTGGGTCTGTTTGTCTGTCTCCCCCCTCTCTCTCTTTCTCTATGTCTCTGTCTCTGTCTCTGTCTGTCTTGTCTCTCTGTCTCTCTCTCTCTCTCTCTCTCTCTCTCTCTCTCTCTCTCTCTCTCTCTCTCTCTCTCTCTCTCTCTCTCTCTCTCTCTCTCTCTCTCTCTCTCTCTCTCTCTTTCTCTCTTTCTTTTACTCCTTCTCCCTCTCCCTCTCTCTCTCCCTCTCTATCTCTGTTTGTCTGTTTGTCTCTCTCTCTCTCTTCTTCTTCTTCTTCTTCTTCCTCTAATGGCGTGTTTTCCGTCGCGTTCGAGACACCTGCAAAAGATGAATGTGTTATTGCCAAGACGCTGTTTCTGCACCAATTCCTTCTTTTCTTTAGTTTCCTGTTTCTTATTTGGTTTTCTCTCTCATTCTCTCCATTTTTCCTTCTTCTCCTCCTCTATCTGTCGCCCTTTTCTCTCACTCTATTCTTTTCTGTTCCTTTTCCCATCTTTCCCATTATCTTATTTCTTTTACTTCTCTTCTTCCATTTTTTTCCCTCTCTCTTTCTTCCTTTTCGTGTAAACTTCTCCTTTCCTTTCTCCCCTCTTTCTTTTTCTTTCTCTCCTCTTTGTCCTGCTCTTCCTCCCCCTCGTCCTCCTCCTCCTCTCCTCCTCCTCTCCTCCTTTTCCTCCTCTCCTTCTCTCCTCTTCCTTCCTTTCTCCTCCTTCTCCTCCTCCACCTCCTCTTTCTCCCCCTCCTCCTCCTCCACCTCCTCCTCCACCTCCTCCTCCTCCACCTCCTCTTTCTCCCCCTCCTCCTCCTCCACCTCCCCCTCCTCCACCTCCTCCTCCTCCTCCTCCTCCTCCACCTCCTCTTTCTCCCCCTCCTCCTCCTCCACCTCCCCCTCCTCCACCTCCTCCTCCTCCACCTCCTCTTTCTTCCCCCTCTCCTCCTCCTACCTCCCCCTCCCCCTCCCCCTCCCAGAATTTGCATAGCCGCCAAAATTTCATATCTGCATTAAATCCAGACGAATAATGTTTGTAACCCCCCCCCCCCTCCCCTTTTGCTTTTATCACAAGAGCAGCCATCTTGCTTATTACCATCATATACTCTTGTTTATTCATTTTAATGCGTTCTCTGTGCCTTTTTTTTTTGCTTTTGCTTTTTATCTCTATTTATCTTTTTTCTCTCTGACTGTCTACCCATTTATCTCTGTCTGTCTGTCTGTGTCTGTCTGTCTGTCTGTCTGTCTGTATGTCTTTCTCTGTCTGTCTGTCTGTCTCTGTCTGTCTGTCTGTCTGTCTTTCTCTCTCTCTCTCTCTCTTCTCTCTCTCTCTCTCTCTCTCTCTCTCTCTCTCTCTCTCTCTCTCTCTCTCTCTCTCTCTCTCTCTCTCTCTCTCTCTCTCTCTCTCCCTCTTCCTTTAGCGTCATCCCCCTTATTCTAAATTCCGATCCTCCATCCCTTCACCCTTTTAAAATCGGTCTTTCCCGTTTCCTATTTCCGGTTCATCGACGTCCTTTCAAAATCCTTGTTGACCTTGCTCCAGCTCCTCTTTATCTTCTTATATTTTCCTCCTTTCATCCTCTCTTCTTCTTCTTCTTTGTTCTTCACATCCTTCGCTTCTTCTTCTTCCTCTTCGCCCTCTAATTTTCCTCTCTTCCTCTTTCTCTTTCACTATTTTCATCCTCCTCCTCCTCCTCCTTCTCTTCCTATCTCCCACCCCCTCCTCGCCTCCTAATCCTCCATCTCCTATTCCTACCCTCCTCCCTCCTCCTTGCCTTCCTCCTTTTCTTCTCCCCCCTCCTCCTCCTCCTCCCTTCCTCCCTCTCCCTTTCCAACCCCTCCCATTCCTCCTCCCCTCCCATTCCCCTTCCCCCTCTCTACTCCTTCTCTCCCCTCCCCTCCCCTCTCGATTCCCCTCCCCTCCCTTCCCCCCTCCCTCCCCTCCCTCCCCTCTCTCTCCCCTCCATCCCCTCTCTCCCCTCCCCTCCCCTCTCGATTCCCCCCTCCCCTCCCCCCTCCGACCCTCCCTCCTCTCCCCTCCCCCCTCCGGCCCTCCCTCCCCTCCCCCCTCCGGCCCTCCCTCCCCTCCCCCCTCCGGCCCTCCCTCCCCTCCCGACCCTCGCAGACGCAGCGGCACCGAGGCTGGTTTTAGTCTCGAGATAAACACGAACATTAGCCTTATCCTCTCTCTGTCCTTTGTTGCTTTTCCTCTGTTCCTCCTTCTTCGCTCCTTCGCGTCTTCCTTGTCTCCTCCCTCCGCTTCTTATGTTTGTATTCGTATTTGTTGTTGTTGTTGTTTTCTTTTTCTGTTTGTATGTTTTTTCTTCTTTTATTTTCTTTATTTTTTCTTTCTTTTTGTGTGATATTTTCTCTTCTTGTTCTCTTAATTTCATATTTTTCTCTGTCTGATTCTTTCTCGCTTTCTCTCTCTCTCTCTCTTCTCTCTCTCTCTTCTCTCTCTCTCTCTCTCTCTCTCTCTCTCTCTCTCTTCTTCTTCTTCTTCTTCTTCTTCTATCCTACTCTCTCATCCATCTCTGTCTACGTTCCCTACTTTTACCTCATCTCAGTTCTTCATTTCCTCTCCTCCTCTCTTTCCTTCCTCTTTTTCCTTCCTTCCCTCTCTTTCCTCTTCGCCTTCCTTACCTCTCATCTTCCTTTTCTCTCTTTCTCTTTCCCCCATTCTTCTTGTTTCTTCCTTCCCCTTTCCCCAATTCCTCTTTTTCTCTTCCTTCTCTCTCTTTCTCTTCCTGCCTTCCTTGCCTTGTCTCCCCTCTCTCTTCTTAATTTGCCTTCCTCTCTTCTCCTTGTCTCTGCTCTTTTACCTTCCTCTCTTCCTCTTTCTTTCTTTCTTTCCTTTGCCTCTCTTCTCTCTTCCCTTTCCTTCTCCCTTGCCTCTCTTCTCTCCTCCCCTTCCCCTCTCTTCTCTCTTCCCCTTGCCTCTCTTCTCTCCTCCCCTTCCCCTCTCTTCTCTCTTCCCCTTGCCTCTCTTCTCTCCTCCCCTTCCCCTCTCTTCTCTCTTCCTTCTCCCTTTCCTCTCTTCTCTCCTCCCCTTCCCCTCTCTTCTCTCCTCCCCTTCCCCTCTCTTCTCTCCTCCCCTTCCCCTCTCTTCTCTCCTCCCCTTCCCCTCTCTTCCTTCTCTCCTCCCCTTCCCCTCTCTTCTCTCTTCCCTTGCCTCTCTTCTCTCCTCCCCTTCCCCTCTCTTCTCTCCTCCCCTTCCCCTCTCTTCTCTCCTCCCCTTCCCCTCTCTCCGCCGCATCCTGAACACCCAAAGCCGTCTTATCTGGCAGGTTTATCCCCTCGCTAATGGTGAATAAAAAAGAGAATATGGGAATAAAACACTCCAGTTGCACGCTCGAATAATTGCGACCCTCATCTCTCTCCTCCTCCTCCTCTTGGTCTTCCTCTTCCTTCTCCTCTTTTTCTTCTTCCTCCTCCTCCTCCTTTTTTCTTCTTCCTCCTTCCCCTTCTCTCCCTCTTCCTCTTCCTTCTCCTCTTCTTCTTCCTCCTCCTCCTCTTCTTCCTCCTCCTCCTCTTTTTTCTTCTTCTTCTCCTCCTCCTCCTCTCCTCTCCTCCTCCTCCTCTTCCTCCCTTCTCCCCATCTTATCTTCTTCCCACGCTCCTTCTTTTTTTGTGTTGCTTCACCCACTCTCTCCTTCCGCTTTCTTTCTCCTCCCCATCTTCTCCTTTCCCCCGCTTCCTCTCTTCCCCTCTTTCCCTCTCCCCCTCTTCTTCTGCTGCGTCCCCTCACCCCCCTCCTTCCCCTTGCTCTTGTTATTCAGTCACCGTCCTCTTTTATATGTCACATTTCTCCTTCTCTTGTTCCTTATCTTTCCCCTCTCCTCCTACAAATCCTCCGCTATCTTTCCACTTCCCTCTCTATCCCTTCCCCACCATATTTACCATCTCCTTTTCCTTCCCTTTATCACAAAATCTTCCCTTCCTTCTTATTATCAAATTCTTCCTTTCCTTTCCTTTCCCCTTTTCCTCCCAGTCTTCCCTCCTCTCCCCTTTGTCACGTTCTTTCAATACTTCCCTTTATCACGTTCTCCTCCCCTTCTTCCCTTCCCTTCTCCCTTTACCTCCCAGAATTCCTTCCCTTCTCTTTATCACAATCTCCTTTCTCTCCCTTCCTTTTAGCACAATCTCCTTCCTTTCCTTCCCTTTCTCACGTTCTCCTCCCTTCACTTCCCTTCGCTTTATCAAATTCTCTCCCTCCTTCCCATCTCCCTCTCCCCCTCAGCCTTCCTTCCGTCAGCCTGCTGGAATGAGTCACACAGGAATACCCTGGCAGGCTGCCAGGATTCGCCTCCTCCGCTTTTAATACATCCAGACCACGTTGAACTCCGCCAGACTACAGCCAGACTACAGCCAGAGACTACTGCCAAACTATAGCCAGACTACATCCAGATTACGGCCAAACTATAGCCAGACTACAGCCAGACTACATCCAGACTACGGCCAGACTACACCCAGAGACTACGAGCAAACTATAGCCAGACTACAGCCAGACTACGGCCAGACTACGGCCAGACTACGGCCAAACTACACCCAGAGACTACGAGCAAACTATAGCCAGACTACACCCAAATTGCTATAGCCAGACTACAGTTCTCACGCCGTCTGACGCTGCTAGACTGTAGTCACCTTACCATGAAATGCTGATAGGCTCTAGCCTACATACATACATGAAGCTTTAGATAACACACACGTCTTCTGGCTCTGGAAAACACGTTATTTTGCGTTGTCTGGTTTTAAAAGACGCGTTCGTTACGTCGCTTGGTTTTAGAAAACATATCTTTTACTTCGTCTGGATTTAGAGAACATGGTCGTTTCGTAACTTGGTTTTAGATAACATGTATATTACTTTGTATGGATTTAGAAAAAAACAAAAACACAAAAAAACGTGCATTGTGTCACCTAGTTTTAAAAAACATTTCTTACTTCGTCTGGATTTTGAAAACATGTTCCTTACGTCACTTGGTCTTAGAAAACATATCTTTTACTTCGTCTGGATTTAGAAAACACGCACATTGCGTTCCTGGGTATAAAAAGCAATATATAACGTCGCTTGGCTTTAGAAGACACATTTACTACTTCATTTTACTTTAGAAAACATGTATATTACCTCTTCTGGCTTTTGTTAACTCAACGAAGGACAACACTGAACTCTACTATGATAAGTAACGCTACTGGAATTAGCGGGGCATGTTTGTTCAAGCAGACTCTGAACTCACAACTTTGTTTTAAAGCTATTTTCAATTCAAATTAAACCCGCGCAGTTTAAACATCACGAGAGAGAGAGAGAGAGAGAGAGAGAGAGAGAGAGAGAGAGAGAGAGAGA
>NC_051396.1:5304241-5306741 GCF_015228065.2 Penaeus monodon
AAGAGTGCCTAAAACCAGTCCATTGAGTGAGAGACGAGGAGATGAAATATATAAGGAAATAGATATTTGATAAAACAATGAATTAATCAGTTCAATGAATCAGTAAAAAATGGAAACATTAATAAACAAGAAAACAAATAAATGCAATGATAAAATAAATAAATAAATGATCGTTGAATTAGAAAAAAGAACGAATGAAGACACATTAATAATCAAGAAAATAAATAAACAGATCAGAAATATAAACAAATGAAAAAAGCAAACAAACTGATGAATGAATTAACATACATTAAAAAAACAAGAAAATAAATCATCATCTTAAAATCAAACATCTTTTTTTTCTTAAAATATAACCAACCTAAAGAGGTAGAATAAATTTAATAGCCAGACTTAGGAAAAAAATAAAAAAAATAAAAAAAATACAACACACCAAGTTGGCAATTGTCACTGTTGTCGTCTGTATATCTTTTTTCCCCTTTTTTTTGGCACCTATAGCCCACCCAATTAGCTTAATTAACAACTAGGTTCCGGAAATTTGATTATACCCACAGCCACACTCATATAAACACCTACGTACAAACGGAGATAATGTTTTCGTTGCCAAAGTTGTAATGATCAAATACCATTAGAATAACTGCTGACAAAACAACAACAACAAAAATGGATCATAGCAGTTGTCTCCCTAGCATCTGTTTATCTATCTGTCTATCTGTCTGTCTCTCTGTCTATAGGGACATCATTCTCTCTCTATCTCTATATACCTCTATCTATTTATATATTTCTCTCTATTTCTCTATCTATTTATCAGTCTCTCTCTCTCTCTCTTTATTTCTATATATCTCTATCTATATATTTTCTCTTTATTTTTCTATCTATTTATCAGTCTCTCTCTCTCTCTCTCTCTCTCTCTCTCTCTCTCTCTCTCTCTCTCTCTCTCACCACCCCTCCCTTCTCGCATCCATCACCCTCCCTTCCCCACCCCCCACCCCCTCTCCCTGACCTGCGTGACCAAAACTCATGTGTTTAAATGAGGCTTGTGGGCTCTCGTTGTAGTCAGACATGGTAAATAGTGTGAGGGTGTGAGAGCAGGAGGGAGAGAAGGGCAGGGGGGGGGGCAGAGAAGGAGGGGGAGGGAGGAGAGAGGGAGAGCAGGAATGAATGTGAGCAGGTGGGGGAGGGTGAGAATAGAAGGGAATGAGAGCAGGAGAGAGTGATAGAAGATGGGGGGAGGGGGAGGGGCAAGAGGCGGGGGTGAGAGCACAGGCAGGGTGAGAGCAGGAGGGAGTGAGAGCACGGGGAAAGAAGAAGGGGAGATGAGAGGAGGAAGGGGAGGTGAGAGGAGGGACAGGTGAGAGCAGGAGGGAGGGGTGAGCGCAAGAGGGAGGGGGGAGCAGGGGGGGGGGAAGGGGAAGGGGTGAGTTGAGAGAGGGGACAATTGAAGGGGGAGGGGAGGGGACAATTAAGAAAAGAGAAATGGGGAAAAGGGATAAAGGAGGAGGACTGAAAGCGTAGATAGAGAGAAAGAAGGATAAGCAGATAGATGGGCGTGGATAAGAAATCTTAGGGAGGAAAAGAAATGGGAAATAATGAAAGGAATTTTAGGAGAGGACTCAAAACAGAACAGAGTAATAAATCAAAAGTTCAAATGTCAATAGAATAATAAACAGAAGGGGGAGGAGGGAGAACGAACGAATAGAAAGAGAAAGTGGAAACAAAATACCAACTGGGGAGCGGGGGAAGAACAGGAATGAATGATCGAGGTAAAGAGAAAGGACCTGAATGTCAGTATACCTGTGTGTAAACGCGATTACCTCTTTGCGTGTATGTTTTGTTCGTGTGTGTACGCAAGCAGCGTGCATGTGTATTATTCAGACATTCCTTTCGTGAGCGATAATGGTCAAATACAACTCTGATTCCGGTAGTTGTAAGGATGAATGGTGGTCTTCAGTCGCTGGAAAATGGTCACGGTTGTTTCCAAGGTACTTTGATACTTGTACAAACATACACATACACACGAGTGCGCACACGCATGCATACGCGCACACAAGCATAAACACGCGAACACACACACGCACGCTCGCATACGCGCACACATGCACACAAGCATACCACGGATACACACACACACACACACACAAGCGTGCACACCGACACACACACAAGCACGCAAAGAAGCACACACACAAACACATGCACACACACACACACACATATACACATAAATATACAAACATACAGACGCACACATAAACACACACACATTTATATATATATATATATATATATATATATATATATATATATATATATATATACATACATACACACCTTGCTAATTTCGAAGCCCAAAGAACGAGTTTCGACCTACAACGCCTACTCCTTCCTCTAAGCTTCAAAATTAGCGCATTTAGATCTGAAACACGTATCGAAACCTAATTGGGCCAGCCTTTACAAATGCCTTACATTCGGAATGGCCTCTGAGTGTGCAAATCCCATCATG
>NC_051396.1:5311741-5314241 GCF_015228065.2 Penaeus monodon
AGCGATAAAGATAAAGATGATAAAGATGATAATAATGGCTGAGGATAGTAAAAGTAGAAGGATGAACAATATATATTAGATTTAGTAGAAGTATTTAATTAGTAGTAGTGTTATTAATATTGCGAAAATAGTATTTGTTTCTGCTGTTGTTGTTATTGTTGTTCTAATAGTAGTGGTAGTAATAAGAGTAGTAGGAATTATAGTAACAGTAGCAGCGGTAGTAGCAGCAATAGCAGTTTTAGTAATACTACTAGTGATAGTAGTAGTAGGAGGAAGGGAAGGGGTGGGGATTAGTAGTAGTAGTAGTGGTAGTAGGAGTAGTAGTAGTAATAGTAGTAGCAATAGTAGTAGTAGTAGTTATAATAAAAGTAGAAGTAGTAGTTTCAATAGTAGTGTTAGTAGAAATCGTAGTAGTACTAGTAATAATTGCTACTGTGATTTAGTAGTAGAGTAGTGGTAGCAGCAGCAGAAGTAGTAGTAGTAGTAGTAGTAGAAGTAGATATAGAAGTATAAGTAGCAGTAGTAGAAGTAATAGTATTAGTAATAGTAGAAGTCATAGTAGTAGTAGTAGAAACACTTGTAGTAGTCGCAATAATGGAAAATATTCTTCATCATTCCTTCACGTCTGTATATTGCCAAGATCTAGCGCATGTCCGCCGAGTGGGTGGCGCTGATTATTGATCATGACACTGCTGCTCTTGTTGAAAGTACTGCTAGTCATGATGTGATGTTTATCATGACGAATGTCCGTGGCATTTATAAAGGTTTGCATGCGGAAATGTCAGTGATAATTGTGATCTACGGTGGTAAAAAAAGCGAGTAAGTGCAATGAATGAGATGGGTATACGTCAGGCATGGATGGGTTTCCTAAGTGTATGGTAAATTGTAGTATATTCCAAATTCAGGTAACTTTGTAGGGACCCTGTGTATAAAACCAAATCATACTAGTAAGAAAATTAATAAAGTGACAAATATTAATAACTTATCGGAACGGAATAAATGAAGAAATAAATAAATATGCATATAAGTACATAGATATATAAATAAATGAATTATCAATAAATAGTAATAAAAAAACAATCTAACAAATAAATGAATAGATAGCCAGATAGTCAGATAGATAGATAGATAGAAAGATAGATAGATAATAGATAAATAGATAGACAGATAAATAGATAGACAGATAAATAGGAAGATAGATAGACAGACAGAGACAGATAGATAGACAGATAAATAGATAAATATAAAGCTAGATAAATAATAGATAAATAGAAAATTTAGTTAGATAAATAGAAAATTTAGAGAGATACATAGATAGAAAGACACAAACAGACAGACAGACAGACAGACAGACAGACAGATAGACAGACAGACAGACAGACAGATAGACGAATAGACAGATAGATAGATAGATAGATAAACAAATAAGTAAATTGCTATGAAGTGACTGCGGTCTATCAGCAAACGACTGCGGAATGAAGTGTGCGTGATATAGCGAAGTTTCCGTGTATGTGTGTACGGGTTTGTGGTGAAGCTAGCGCGCCGTGAGTCTTTAACGTGTAATGAGCATAATTGCTTGGGTAAAATTAATCAAATTGATCCCAACGGGGTGCGAATGTGATTTTTTTTTTTTTTTTTTTTTTTATTGTAGGGAAATCCGGAAGCAGCTTGAGATTTTCTTTCTATTCTTATTCACCTTGTTCGTTTCCTTTTTCTTCTTTTTTCTTTTTTTCTCTTTCTTCCGTTTCTTCATCGTCATTATCATTTCCTTCTTCTTCATTCCCCTTTTCTTCTTCTTCTTATGCTTCTTCTTTTTCTTATGCTTCCCCTTCTTCTTCTTCTGCTACCCTTTCTTCCTTTCTTCTTCCTCTTTTTCTTCTTCTTCTTCTCCTCCTCTTTCTGTTTCATCATCATCTCCTAAAATTAAGGGAATGAGGGAGGGATGTGTTTGTGTATGTGATTGTGGTAGAAAAAGAGAACGAGAGATTGATGGATAAATAGATAGATAGATGGAATAGGAGATAGATAGATATACAGATAGATTGAGAGAGAGAGAGGGAGAGAGAGCGAGAGAGAGAGAGAGAGAGAGAGAGAGAGAGAGAGAGAGAGAAAGAGAGAGATAGATAGAAAGATAGATAGATAGATAGAGAAGAGAGAGAGAGAGAGAGAGAGAGAGAGAGAAAGAGGGAGAGAGAGATAAGACTTAGAGATAAGCCATGTTAATTTTCGCAAAAGTTAACACTATACGTGACAAGAAATTTGAGCCAGCAAGGGAGAAGAAGAATATGTGAAGAGAAGAGAGAAGGAGAGAAAAAAAAAGTAAAAACTCGCATAAAGAAAGAGAGGAAAGGAGACAATAATCCAAACGAAAATAGGGAGAGAGAGACTAAAGAATATCTAAAAAAAAAAACAACAACAACAACAAGTAAATACATCTACAAAATCCCATTAGCTAACACTCGAATTTCATTGAATAAAACACATCAACACACATATGATT
>NC_051396.1:5341741-5346741 GCF_015228065.2 Penaeus monodon
TATCTTTCTCTCTCTTCCTCTCCCTGCCCTTATCTCTCCCTCCTTCTCTTATCTCCCTCTCCTTTTCTACTTTCTCCACCCCCTCTTTCTCCACCCCCTCTTTCTCTCACTCCCCTTTTCCATTCCTACTCCCTCTTCCCCTGTCTTCCTTCCTTTCCACACTCCTACTCCTTCTCCCACTCCATCTACACTTCTTTTCCCTCTTCCACTCACCCTCTTCCTCCTCCTCCTCCTACCTCCTCCCCTGCCCTTTACCTCCTCCTCCTCCCACTCCCATCCCACCTCCTACTCCCTCTCCCACTCCCACCCTCATCCCACTCCCACTCCCACCCTCATCCCACTCCTACTCCGACCACCCCTTCCATACCAGCTGAATCGCCGGACCAGGGGATTCCCCGTCTGTAAAGTGGACAACGAATGTATCGGTATTTAAAGCTGCGTTGACCTGGCTTCTCTACCTTTTGCGCCCAAGTGGAGACGCGCACGCTAGCCGGTGGGTGGTTATAGGAAATTAGTGTAGGTTTATATAGTGGGATAGAGGGATGTTAGGAATTTAGGCATACTTGTATATGTATTCTGGGTACGTGTGTGTGTGGATGCATTGGTATATGTGCGCGCATATGCACGCACGCTCGTGTATTTTTTTTTTCTCTCCCTCTCAATCTCTATCTATCTCTCTATCTTCTCTCTCTCTCTCGCTCGCTCTCTCTCTCTCTCTCTCTCTCTCTCTTCTCTCTCTCTCTCTCTCTCTCTCTCTCTCTCTCTCTCTCTCTCCTATCCTCTCTCTCTCTCTCTCTCACACACACACACACACACACACACACACACACACACACACACACACACACACACACACACACACATACTTACATGCACCTAAACGCACACACACATAAATAATACGCAGGGGCCTAATGTAATGTATTATATGACGTCTATTACTTCCGTCATATAAAAGTTATTTATGTTCTCGTAGAACTTCGTTAACGGAAGAGCACAGAGAATGAGAATGTAGTTTACGTAATTCCAAAATCTAAAGGAAAAAAGGTTTCTAGAATTCTCAAAATCAAATCAAAACAGAATGGTATTCGAACGCGTCAATTTCCATTGTATGTGTCAGGTATGTTCCGCTATTGAATGGAAAATACAATATACTTTATCTTTGAAATATATGTGTGAGATATTTCAGGTTTCAATAGAGATAGAGAGTAAATTACAATATATATATATATATATATATATATATATATATATATATATATAAATATATATATATATATATATATATATATATATATATAGAGAGAGAGAGAGAGAGAGAGAGAGAGAGAGAGAGAGAGAGAGAGAAATAGATATATAGATATAGATAGATAGATAGACAGATAGAAAGACAGATAGATAGATAGATAAGCAAATACATGAGTATAAACGCCATGTGAAGTGAATGGATCATGCATATTCAAAGCATTCCCAACAACTTTCGAAAGATGTTTACCCTACTGAAAAATAAAATTCTACTGAAAGTGTTAACTGAAATATGTCTTTCCCTTAGGTATATTGTCGAAAGTGAAATGCAATATGTATCACTTAGAAACGCAAAGTGGAAAGAATATTACATGCATATTCAAAACCACTTTGGACACTTTTATTTCGAAAGATGCTCATCCTAGTTGAAACGAGTAAAAACAGAGAGAAAAAGAAATTTGAAATTCGGATTCTGTAGCATTCGATATTGCCTAAATAAATGTAAAATAGGATAAAAACGATACAGTAAAATTTATTGAGAATGCTAAAGATAATGATGATAATTTGTAACGAAATAGACTAAAGTTTTACGTGGATTATTTTATACTGGCGGAATAAAAGGTGAATAGAGGCTTTGTGCAGATAAATGTTTGGGTTTTGTTTAAAAAAGCGTAGCTATTATTCTCGTGGTCGTTGTTTTGTCAGAATTACTAGTGTCGTGTATCTACATTACGACACTGCATTATTATTGTCATTATTTCGAGGAAGATTGCAATATGACTCCTTTGCAAGTGATTTTTTACAATGACGTAAACCTTTTTTTCAGCGCGAATTTTCAAGACAGTATCGGTCACCAACAGAGCTTCAACTAATGAGTTTTTCGTAATGACAGTTTAAAAGGTATTTCATGTATATTCATTGAAATTGATGTATTTTCACACGTTTCGAGAATATGCGTAAGATTGTAAGATTTTTTTTTTTATGATTCATTGACTACCTGCAAAAAAAAAAAAAAAAAAAAAAGAAAAAAATATATATATATATATAATAATAAATAAATAGATAAAGAAAAAAAAAAAAAAAACAGATAAACCAATAAAAATCTCCATTTTCTCTGTCTTCTCTTTTTCTCTTCTCTATCTCTCTCTCCCCATCCCTCCTTCTCGCCTTCTTTCTCTTCCTCCCTCCCTCCTCCCTCCTTTCCCATTTTCCCTTCCTCCCTCCCTCTCTCCCTCCTCTCTCCCTTCCCTCCCTCTCTCCCTCCCTCCCCTCCCTTCTTTCCTCCCTCTCTCTCCCTCCCTCCCTCCCCTCCCTTCTTTCCTCCCTCTCTCTCCCTCCCTCCCTCCCCTCCCTTTTTTCCTCCCTCTCTCTCCCTCCCTCCCTCCCCTCCCTTCTTCCTCCCTCTTTTCCCCCTCCTCCCTCCCTCCCTTCTTTCCTCCCTCTCTCTCCTCCCTCCCTCCCCTCCCTTCTTTCCTCCCTCTCTCTCCCTCCCTCCCTCCCTTAACAATACTGCCCTGACCACAACGCTCATCAAGCTATCGACATTATATCGACACATAACTCCATGAGGCTTTCGTTAACCTTAAGAACTTATAACAATATCTTTGCCATTTACCTGTCTGTTCCGTCATTAAAAATTATATATATGTGTATATATGAGTGGTCATTGTTATTACTATTATTATTATTTCTATTACTGTTACCATCATGATTATTATACTATCATAGTTGTTATTATCACTATCGCCATCATTATTATCTTTATCAATACTGATACAATTATCGTCAAATGTTATGATGGTGGTTTGTTTTTGTCATTACTGTTATGTCAACATAATGATAAACGTGTTGCTGTCCAGTTATTATCATCATGCTTATGGTCACCATAATTATTACTATTATCATCATTATTATTAGCATTATTATTATTAGTAGTAGTAGTAGTAGTAATATCATTAGAATCTTCCCCTTAAGAATTTTACGAAGTTTCTTTTTTTTTTTAAAAGATCATGATGATTACTATTACTTAAGTAGTGTTATCGCTATTATCAATATAATTACTACTGTAGTAAGTAAATTTAACAATTTCGACATCGCCACTGATTCCCTTATTAAGTTCACGTTTGTACCATATCACTATGTATAGTACACTTGTTCTTAATATTTGTATTACCAATAAAATCATTCTCGTTTTCATTCTCATCATTCTTGTTAATATTCAGTTGCTTCACAGAAAACGATCGTCAATGAGAATTCGTTTTGGCGTCATCACGTTGTATGGTTTTAAATAGAATTTGGGATAAGGTTAAGGCCCTCTCACACTAGCATTTTTTCCGTCAAATTTTGTATTTCCATATGACCTTTCCGTATGGAAATGAACTGACTTAATCACACTACTACCAAGGCATCAAGCATAATGGCCTTTTAATCAAACATGGCGAGTGCGGTCCCGGGAACCCCACGATATTCTCATACATATCATGTTATTTTAATGAAATAAGATTTTGTATATAGTATCTGGCAACATTCTAGAATATTACCTCATCCACATTAATTTATTCTATCTAATTTATCGATAAAAAAATCTAGTTGTATGGATCCTCCGAAGCAATGATGGAAAATGTGCTAGTGCGAATGGGGACTTAATAATTAGGTTATATTATGTTTGGTAAAGTTGTTAGGTTAAATTATGTTAGGGAAAAGGCTATGATAGGTTCGGTTAAGTTAAGTTAGTATCTTCCTAGTTATGACCTTACTCGAATAAAGCAGGGAAGTATGATGGTTAAAAATGTAGTTTTCTCTCTCTCTCTCTCTCTCTCTCTCTCTACCTCTACCTCTTTCTCTCTCTCTCTCCCATTCTGTTTATTTTCTTTAATTAAGTATTTGTTGACAGTGGTAACGTCAATAACCGAAATAATGGGAGTTTTTTTTATCATAATGAGACGAATAAAATGATTCTAAGAACAATGGAATACTAATTACTAATTACAAAGGAGCTTATTACTGTGTTGACACTAAAGATTAACTAATTTGCCCAATTACCCGGGATAGTTATGGCGGTCGTTAGTATGGTAAAATGATACCATATTTATCAAAAAGTCAGTATGGGATGTAAAACACACATACACACATACACACACACACACACACACACACACACACACACACACACACACACACACACACACACACGTATATACATATTATAAATGTGTATGTATATATATATATATATATATATATATATATATATATATATATATATATATATATATATACTTATAACCCACTCTTTCTCTCTCTCACTCGTTCTTCTTCTGAGAGACAGATTGATAAATAAATCAATTGCCAGATAGGTAGACAGACAGACAGATAAATGTAATTGTGTGTATGTGTGTGTGTGTGTGTGTGTGTATGTATGTGCGCTCCCCATTTCCTTGAATATGACAGCTTTCAAAGGCCAGCATCCTGCTAAACCATAAACGTTTAACGAGATCGCCCCCCCCCCCCCACACACACACAAAAGAAAAAACTGCCGGCAGCTTGCTTAAATGACGAAAGGTGATCATTTCCGCGTCTAGTTCCGGTTTAAAAAATGATTGTGTTCTCGGAATATATCACTGTAGTCTTGTCTTACCGCTGACTTTCTTTATCTGTTTAATATCTAATGAGAAGAGTAGATAGGTAGGTATTTGGTGACTCTTTTTAACTTCTAGCATTTAAGTTGCTGTTTTTAATTATCGGTTGAGGCTTCA
>NC_051396.1:5354241-5359241 GCF_015228065.2 Penaeus monodon
GGTGCTCGGTGCCTCTTGGAGCTGTTCAGTGTTCACGACCCTGTGAATAGCACGCCGTCTGCCTAGCCTGCCTTGTGTTGGTGGCAGAGGGACGAGGCGGTCGGCGTAACAATACTATCTATGCTAAAATGAGGGTTTCATAAAAATAATATAATGTATAAATATAGAACTACTCAGATCGTATATAATGGCATGAATATATAATTTGTTTGTCAAAAGTAGTTATGTTCCTACAAGAAATAAGTAATATTGAATCTTCTATTGTTTTATCATTCCTAAAATAGAACAATTGTTTCTCTTTTTTAGGAATGTTTTTTTTTTGTTTTCCTGTTTTTGTTGGGTGTTTGCTTCATGAGAAGTCCTTGGAGAGATCCACCAGATTGTAAATCAGATGCCATCCTTAGGAATCCTCTGAATTGATACAGTGAAGAAATGAAGGAGTTTGAGGAAAGTCTGTACAGACAAGGATTCAAGAAGGAAGACATAAGAGAAGGACAGTTATACTACACACATTAGTGGAGAAGTGGACATCTGTGTCAATTAAGGTTTTTTAGTGGTACAAGTTTAATTATTTTTTATTCAATATATCAAGAAATGAAAAGATATCAATTTTTTGAATTACCTTCTTCATTTACCTCTAAGACTGATATTAGATCATCAGTAACCCTCTTATGATTATTATATTTTTATAGTGTGGGTTTCATCAAGAGTATGACTCGGGTAATGATACAGGAGAGCTCACATTTGACTTTAATTTAATAGTGCCCCTCTAGATAAAGTCCGAGGGATTTCCCAGTAGAAAGGGAAATAGTGGTTTTGACCATAGAGAGAAGGAGTGGGCGCAATACAGGGCGCACTCGCCAAAGACTAAATCCCAAATTCCATGTTCCCTTTTTGGTAAGGGTTAATTTTCAACCATTGAAGTTACCGTGAGTGGGCATGCTCTTTGTGCACTGCCTAAGGGTAGGGTTGCTAGAAGGGTTCCACCAACACTCTCCGGCAGACATTGTTTTCATCTTGATAAGCATGGAAAGAAAAGAACAACTCAGAAGCACTAAGTAGACTTTGAGCGGCACTTTCCGCAATCTTTTTCTTTTATTTGTGACTTTGACATTCCTCTCTGTAGATTATGTCGTGTACTGACGACAACAACTTTTTGTGCTCTACAGGAATATCTTCATTTGGCCCTAGCTTAGTGCTTACATACCGTAAGAGATTAGCCCTGTTTTCTTTACGATCTCTAGCTCTATATTTCTCACTGTCCTATTCTAAGTAAATCTTGAATCAAGGGCTGTCCATAGATAGAGAAGAAACTAATCTGATGCCTTTAAAGTAAAAAAAAAAAAAAAAAAAAAATATATATATATAATATATATAATTATATATTATGTATATATATATATATATATAATATATATATATTAATATATATATATATATATATATATAAATATATATATATAAAGTGAAGGGACGCTCACATTCACATATAGATATATATTATGGTTACCAGTACAGAATTCAATGTTATAACGCTTGTTTTTTGTTTTTTTTCTAAGTATGGGCCCTGACTTCGGGCTTCTGGTTCGTCAAGCAAGGAAAGTTGCAAAGCAACTGGGTAAGCATTTTCTTCGTGAATGTTAGAAAGGCAACATGCGTTGGGACACACTTTAGAACTATCAGATGGGTGTTGATCATATATGACTGAATTCTTAGTCATATCATTCCCCTTGAAAAAGACATCTCTTTCTTCCATACTTTGAACCCAGGAGCTTCAAAGTTCTTTGAATGAATTCCAGTAGCATGTATGGAATTTTACATCACTTACGTATCAAATGTCAGGGTCCTATAATATTAGTAGTCATAAAAAGTTGTGTGGGTTGTCTGTTTTAATTGATGGAAGACCTGTATAATTAATTCAATATATAAATTATAGGACCTTACTCAGTATAAAAAAGGGAAAATTTTAAGGTAGTGTGACATTTATTTCTATGGTTGGGAGTATAGTTTTTTTTTATTAACTTGTAATTTCATACATATTACTAACTTTCCTCGCTATTAATTGCAGCAGGATTTTGGTATAGGTTACATGCCTCTTATAGTGTGTATGTTTACAGCATTTGTCTGTATTTGATAAATATTTGATTAGCTCTAAGCCATGGAGAAATTCTCCATATATGATATTGCATAAAAAACCCTCAGAAGTATTATTTACATTTTGCATCATATTGCGTTTACAAATGCCGTAAAACTATAGCATTAACAACAATATTCCCTTGTTATTTTCATTTCTGACCTTCCCTCCTCCCCCTTTTTTTCTCCTTATTTCACATCCTGTCTTCCTCACTTTCTTTTTATTTTACTTCATATCTTTCACTCTGCAATGTCACGTCTTAGGTCTTTTATTTTGATTAGTAATGTATTATTTTTAAAAGTGGCTTGAGCTAGCCTTTATCTACATTTTCTCCCATTACCTTTATCGTATGAGTGGTACGCCAATCATAAGCTTTAGCACGAATAGAAAAGGTAAATTTTGCATCGTAATTACTGGATCAACCTTGTGATAATCTATATTTAATGGTCTTTAGGTTGAGCTTATAAGAGACATGCAATATGTTGTGTATGTATGTACATGTCTGTATGTGCACGTTTTCCGACGATGTCAAACTGAAATAATTCCTTACAATTATCATCCTTTTTTTTTTTTTTTTTTTTTACTAATTTACTCTAATTTAATAGGAACATTCACTCTAATTTGATAATTCAAGCGAGTCAGGGATAACCCTTTTCTGTAGCTCTGTTTCCACCGTTCTCTAAAACATTGGATGAGATAGAAAACGAATGTACAGAATGGCACTGAAGCATAAACTATCATAAACGGAAGAATATTAGCTCCCTCTTTCCTTAATAAGATAAACGATAAGAGGGTAACACAGCAGTTATTTAAAGGAAAATTTCATCTAATATTTCCTAATTTTAAAGGGCATGTCCAAGCTATCACTGTCACACTGCTGGTGGTACTCGATCAGCAGTGATGGCAAGTGTGTAGAATCAGTGTGAGATGATTATAGGAATCCCTGCGTTAGTTTCTTGTTCTTTGTGTTCCTCACTACTATCGCTGAAGAAATGTTCATTGTCGGTGTTCTCCTCACTGTTATCAATATTGTCTTCGCTATTGTTATCACTTCCACTCGTGTTTGGGTCAGTCTCTTGTGGTTCCGAAAGTATATTCAGTGGCTGTAGGTTGTCTGTATGGAAAATTTCTCGATTGGTCTATTATTTATTAGATTTTCGTCGTCATTACCGTCGTCTTCACTAATGTGTGTGTGCGTAGAGAGAGAGAGAGAGGAGAGAGAGAGAGAGGAGAGAGGAGAGAGAGAGAGAGAGAGAGAGAGAGAGAGAGAGAGAGAGAGAGAGAGAGAGAGAGAAGAGAGAGAGAGAGAGAGAGAGAGAGAGAGAGAGAAAGAGATAGATAGATAGATAGATAGATAGATGAAGAGAGAGAGAGTTGTATTTTGGACACATTTATATTGAAAAATGTCATTTAAATGAAAGAGAAAGAGAGAGAGAGAGAGAGAGAGAGAGAGAGAGAGAGAGAGAGAGAGAGTTATATATTGGACACACATTTATATTGCAAAATGTCAATGTTGAATGTAATCATTAAAAAAATATGGTATTTATTATTCTTTTCATGGCAATGCATACAATAATATACAATAGTTACATTATGTAAGTCAATAACGTAACAATATTAAGCAACATAAATTGAATAGCCACTAGATACAATTTGCTCACAGCGTGTAAGCGACGCCCGTCATTGTCTTCAAAATTCATCATTTCCTTATAAATGTACCTGCATCAGATACAAGAAAATTGTCCTGGTACTTCCTTTATCAAATCAGTTAACGGTGGCTTCTTAAGGCGTGTATTCATATCAAGGACGTTCCTTGGATTTAGGGAAGCAACTGCGTACCATAATTTGTTGTTACGGTCAGATGGTTTTATTTGCTAGCAAGCAATAATCATAAAAGTTCTGCCCCTCAATTGTATATTCTCGACCATGCCATTGTTATTGTCTGGTAGATTGAATAAACCGTAAGTTTTGCGCTAAGGTAGATTTATTGTATAAGATGAAATGAAATGTCACATGCATTTATTTCATGCAACATTGAAGTAGCTATTTTACGTGGGTAGCAGATATAATTTAATAGGAGCCTAGAAACATAGTTTATATTCTCGAAGCTTGGTTGACGCAGACCTGAAAATTTATGTTAACACTAGTGAGATGTGGGAATATGTAATTTAAAACCGTTAAATAACAGTAGACGGAATGATCTCTCTTCCCGCACAATATCTGAAAAATACGACTTTAACGGGCTGCCACTGCTCCAGGAACAATGCAACGGCTTCGTGGAGCAACAGCCATCGGTGGGCACAAGGATGGAAAAGCTTATGAGGTTCTGTTTTGCAAAACAGTTGGTACTTGTAAAATTTGTACTTACGTTTAGTACAATGGGCAAAGAAATTGTTAATATTTCGAATGGTCCTCACATGAGTTTTTGATGGCTCACTTGCGCATATGTGGAGACTGTGGGATACGCATTTCAGAACGGAAATTCCTGGGCAGCTATCTCGGAGCCGACTCCTATCAACAACTCCCATCAGGTTAGATGCCCCATCAGATGCAAATCCTATGAGGCTGGACAAGGGATTATTAAGCAAAGATAGACTGGCAATATGCTTATCATGTAACCCTACCCAGGTGAACTCGCCTCATTCCCCTCATAAACATTTACAAGGTCGAGTATTGCTTTCTTCATGGCGTTCATAGCCTCATCAACAAACCAAATCACTATAACGCAATCTGTCGAGGTGCAATCTGTCGTTTCATCGCCAATTATACTAAATTTATTTTTTCATAACTTAAGGGAGGCGTATATCCTAGCTGTTGAACAAGATTGGTACAATTTTTTTTTGCGTTTAATATGCGCCGCGATCTC
>NC_051396.1:5391741-5396741 GCF_015228065.2 Penaeus monodon
TAAAGTCGTGAATATCCAGCAATTCCAATGCAACGTGATTTTTTCGTTCTTGTGGCAAACTGTAGGAAAAAGTATAAAATGAAATTCATTGCTATGCAACAAAGTATCTGTATCCATCCGACGCAGTGTGCGTTGAGAAACAAATTTCATGTGTGCGTGTGCGTTTGTGTGTGTGTGTTTGTGTGTGTGTTTGTGTGTGTGTGTGTGTGTGTGTGTGTGAGGTGAGAGATAATATATATATATATATATATATATATATATATATATATATATATGAATAAATAAATACATATACTTACATAAATATATAAGTATGCACCCACCCACCCACACCCACACCCACACACACACACACACATACACACACACACACACACACACAAACACACACACACACACACACACACACACGCACATACATTTATTTTATTTTATTTCATTTTATTTTGTGTCCTGGTGTGAACACGCACTCTCCGTATATGTGCATATCTGCATATTAAAGACGTAAGATTTATGAGCACTACATTACCGTGTTGGCAACAAGTGCACTTCTGGCTCCCGTAACTAGTGCATTCTCATCTTGCTTCATAATCTTTGCAGCCGCTACATCCTTGTCCTGAACAATAACCATCGCCATTTGGGCAGCTAAATTCCCTGTTGCAGGTCTGCCAACTTCCTATACAAACAAGGCAATTTCGTAGAGACTTGAAATTGGTTTGTTGTGAGTTGCTGAACCGCAGTCTATTTCATTACACGTAAAGTGGTTTACCTGGATAGCAACAGCTGCATTGGGTGCCAAATTCAGCCTCAATCTGATGGAAGTCATGGAAACATTGGCCTTTTATGGCATAGGGAGTGGCTGTCATATTCGGACAAGCAACTCTCGTACACGCATTTGGGTTTTCTGTGTGTGTTTCTGTAGGTCGAGGAGAAAAAAAGGTTAAGTAAAAAGAAAATGCTACGGTGAGTACTCTCCGTAATGAATATTAAATAAATATAAACAGAGAAAAAAATATATGCATCAATTCCCACTTGAAACTCAACATTAATTTGATACCAGTCTTGAGTTCATGCGCAATGCGCGCACACACACACACGCACACACACACACACACACACACACACGCACACACACACACACACACACACACACACACACACACACACACACACACACACACACACACACACACACACACACGAACGCACGCACGCACACACACATATAACACACACACACACACACACACACACACACACACACACACACACACACACACACACACAACATATATATATAATGTATATATATATATATATATATATATATATATATATATATATATATATATATATATATATATGTGTGTGTGTGTGTGTGTGTGTGTGTGTGTGTGTGTGTGTGTGTGTGTGTGTGTGTGTGTATTTATTTATTTATTTATTTATATACATCAGTGACTATGGCAGGACATTTATTGTCCCTCATTACACAAGAATGGGCATATCTATCCAAGATATTATGCGAGAAATAACTTAACAAACATACATTTTCAGAATAATGTTTCAAGGCTTTCAAATTGTAATACAAGTTTGTGAATAAACATTTCTACTGTATATATATACACATAGAAAAATGTATACATACATATGCATATATATGTATATATATTTATATATATGTATATAGAGCATCGGACTCAAGACTGTCACGAAGGGAATCTGAGTTCGAAGGTTCGAGTCACCGGCCGGCGCGTTGTTCCCTTGGGCAAGGGACTTCACCTCGATTGCCTACCTAGCCACTGGGTGGGCAAGTCAGCCCAATCAGTGCTGGTCCCAAGCCCGGATAAAATAGAGAGAATGATTACCTAAAAAGGTAACACCGGCACTCTCCGTGGAAAGGAACTGGGGACCCTACCACGTACTCACTCCAAGAGCATCACAACATGAAAACTACAATTAAGAACCATGCTGTGACCACGGCGGCTCAAACATGAACCTACCGTAAAAAAAAAATATATATATATATATATTTATATATGTATATATATATATATATATATATATATATATATATATATATATATATGTATATATGTCGAGATCGATTTTGATTCGATATTTAAAAGATGTCTGGACCACGTAGAATTATGAAAATCAACTGCTCTTACCAATTTCTAAAATACAAAATAAGACATATTCTATTAAATTACTGCTGCCAAATTGTCAAGGTCAAATATAACGCAAATAATGAAAAAGTTAATTTGGTATTGCAGTAGTTTTGGATTTTTTTTTGTACCATGTTAGTGTGTTAAACGTCAGAGTAATTCTGATAATTTTCATTGGTGCCAAAGTTAATATCCGTAATTGGTTTATATAAAACAGCTACATGGTTCAAGAGGTGTTGGTGACAGTGATGAGACGACCCCTGATAAGAATGGCATAGGCATGGACATCAACATGAGCAATACAGTTGAGAAACTCTCCGTTGGGGAGAAACCAGTAAAGGCGGTCGTAGGGCATGTTCAGTTAGTTGGACAAGCTATTTCCTGGGTCGGGACAGCGTCTAGGAGTTAACAATTAAGCCTACCAAGAATGGCTGGGCTGATCAGTAAAGCAACCAATGGCGAAGTCATCGGATTACAGAAGACATCAATAAACTGGCAAAGGAAGCAACCTTTGTACACCTCTGCTTGGCCCCAAGGTTATTGCTTACAGGCGGATGTCTAAAATGGACAAAGTGATATGTATAAGTAACCGGACAATAGTATATTGAAAATGTAATTGTAAAAAAGAAATTGAGAATAAAGTGATATAGACGATGAGTCTCTATAAGAAAACTGTTTTTCCTAGTCTCCGGGCTAGTACAGTGGTAACAAGTCGGCCTCTCATCCGATGGGTCGGCGGTTCGCGCCCCTCCCAGGCGCGAGAAGTTGCAACTGTCGCCTGGAGGTTACTGCTGTGGCTGGGCACCACGGCGGGTAAGGACTAGGTTCAGCCGAGTCAGCACCACGTGAGCGAGTCGGCATTAGTCGACACAGGCCGGGCTCCCCTCATGGCATAGCCCGGGCGAGGCTAAGCTTCGCATACCGGACTTATCCTTGTTTTTCCTGAAAGTGTATCATTGGTAGTTAGAAAGGTTAGAATTAGTAAATATCTAAGTCGCTCTCAGATATGAGCTAGTGTCATTACCATATGTGCCATAAGATGTTCATTGCCAAATTACACTTTTGTATAGTTGATGTTT
Organism: Penaeus monodon; assembly: GCF_015228065.2. Lineage (NCBI taxonomy): Eukaryota > Metazoa > Arthropoda > Malacostraca > Decapoda > Penaeidae > Penaeus > Penaeus monodon. The sequence continues at coordinate 5,394,986 of NC_051396.1, forward strand.
ATTTTGTATGTAATGGACAATTTGTCTAATTGATTTTAAGTTTCTATTGTTTCACATAGAAATGTTTCTTTTTAAGCCATTTATGGGTCTTGCATAATCTATTGTCTATGTATCTAATGTTAATTATGTCATATAAACCAGTAGAGTATCAATATGCATTTTTTAACGGTAGGTTCATGTTTGAGCCGCCGTGGTCACAGTATGATACTTCATTGTAGTTTTCATGTTGTGATGCTCTTGGAGTGAGTACGTGGTAGGGTCCCCAGTTCCTTTCCACGGAGAGTGCCGGTGTTACCTTTTAGGTAATCATTCTCTCTATTTATCCGGGTTTGGGACCAGCACTGATTTGGGCTGGCTTGGCCACCCAGTGGCTACTTATGCAATCGAGGTGAAGTTCCTTGCCCAAGGGAACAACGCGCCGGCCGGTGACTCGAACACTCGATCTCAGATTGCCGTCGTGCCAGTCTTGAGTCCGATGCTCTAACCACTCGGCCACATTAATATGCATGGTGGGTACTAAATTTCACTTTATTACTATTTTCCAAATGGAGACCCATGTCGAGATCGATCTTGATTCTACATTTAAAAGGTGCATTGGTTTAAATTATAAAGAATGTCTGCCAAACCACACTGAAATGAGACACAGAGACAGAGAAAGAGGTTTGGACATTTTGTGGCGAGAACAAGGCATGAGTCCGGCAGCCCAATGCCTGCCTCTCTCTCTCTCTCTCTCTCTCTCTCTCTCTCTCTCTCTCTCTCTCTCTCTCTCTCTCTCTCTCTCTCTCTCTCTCTCTCTCTCTCTCTCTCTTTTGGCATGGATACAACGGAATCAGTCAAAGGAGACAATTCCGATTGTGTCAAGGAATGAATAGGGAAATAGATCAAGGTACAATGTAAGAAAAAAATGTGAAAGTGAAGGATTTATTCGATCAAGTAAAAATAACGGAAACTACCAAGGAGCTGGGGTGTGTTTTTTATTATCTTTATGATTATTATAGATTCATAATTAGTAGGCAAAGAGAGGTGTAAAGTTAAAGTTTACCGTAGACTTGAATTTATTTAGTAGGAGAATATTCATGTCTTTTTTTCTGATATTTATTATTGCTAATATTAAACCCACTGTAATATGCCTCCTGCTTATCATTGTTAGAATATTAATAGAATGAAATAAATTGGTTATAACTTTATTTTTATGACCATTGTATCTTTGGCACACTCAGCAGTGGAACAAATTCAATACAACCTACGAACCTTTAAACCGGTAAGTCATGTTACTGAAAATATAATTAGGTAAGTCAAATTTTGATTTTTTCGGGGTAACCTTCAAGACAGAAGCCTGGGTGGTGGTGGCGATATCAAAGCAACATTTTCGTTATTGGTATTAGAATGATCTTGACAAACTAACAGCAGTAATTTTGTAGAATATATTTCATTTTGTCTATGAAGAATTCGCGATGCAACATATGTGCGTGTGCGTATGCGTTAGTGTGAGTGTGCGTGTTTGTGTCAGCGCATATAGCGTGTATATATATGTATGCATGTATGTATGAAAGTTTATCCTGAAACATATAAGAAAAATAAGCATATTTGTACTATAGAATTGACATTTACTTACCAGGGATGCAACACTTGCAAGGCTTATCTATAGAATCTTCAATGTATTCCTGGTATCCTTCTCTGCATAACCTGTCCATTCGTTCAGGGTATCCGTTGCGATCCATGCATTTCTGCGTTGCTTTACATGGCATGCAACAAC
>NC_051396.1:5401741-5406741 GCF_015228065.2 Penaeus monodon
TATTTACTTTAGTTCGTAATTATTCACTTTTATTATATCAACTGCCAGCATTACAGTAAAACCAATAGAAATAGAAATAACTGCTTACTCCCTCCCCTGAAACTCCAAATATGACCAAAAACTTTAAATACAATGAATAGCCTTCCAAGGAGTTTCGCCTCCCTACCTTTAATTTCCAATTTCTTAATGTTTCAATACTTAATCTTCTCCTCTTCACCCCTCCCCCATTCCATTTTTTCACTTCTTGACTTTATTTGATTAATTGATCACACACACACCACATACACAGAAAAACACACACATATAAATATACATAAATATAAATAAATAAATATACATACACACACACACACACACACACATATATATATATATATATATATATATATATATATATATATATATATATATATATATATATATATATATATAAATTAATTAGAGTCACGATCTCTCCTCACCTAGTGCTCTAACTCTCTGGCTACCTCTCTCCTCTCCGGCCACAACGTCAATTCGCTGTCTCTGCTGACTGAACTAGACCGAATCGGCTGTCATGCACACCCTCTCATCTCTCATACGTCCTTTCACGCTACTTCCTGTTCCGACGTATGAATTGGCTTAATAGTCTTCTTTACTCAGGTTTCTCTGACTGCTGTCCCGGGACTGATACTGGTTCATTTGTGTCCTGAATGCATGTCCCGAGTAAGCTTTTTCCTTGTGAATTCTTTCAAGGATCGTCGCAAATTAGGCGCCTGCACTGCGAAGCTAAAAATAAGAAAGCTTATCTGTTAACTCCCCAATCCCAGCCTGAAGGGTCTATTAGCTACAACGTAATAAAACTTCTCGCTGATATCGTGGACACCCGTCATCAGGTTGCACTATTGCTGAACTTTGCACTACGACCAATTCGCGCCAGCTCGCTACCAGCGTTAACACGACTTTATTACGATCTGCGTCTGGTCTGCAACTCGATGAAGATGACTTCCATAATTCGTTACTGTTTTGCTCACTGTTTAGTGGAAAGCAAGTCACTGTATGTCACACACTGAAAAATAAACAATAGCTATTCTGTTAACAATAATAATAATGAAAATGACAATGGCAGTGACAGTGACAATGAAAATGACAATGTTGATGATGATGATGATAATGATAATGATAATGATAATGATAATGATAATGATAATGATAATGATAATGATTGATTATGATTATGATTATGATTATGATTATGATGATGATGATGATGATGATGATGATGATGATGATGATGATGATGATGATGATGATGATGATGATAATAATAATGATAATTACAACAACTATAACAACAACAACAACAACAATAATAATAATAATAATAATAACAATGATGATGATAGTTACGATAACAAGATTGACACTTATTAGATGGATTATATAATATAGACAGAAATATTAAACTATCTATTTCATGACGAAGATTCAAGTTAATATATGGTACATATAAATAGGCAATACAACATCGGCTTTAACTAAGTCTTGTGAAATATCTAGCATTGAGTACTCAGTCCGTTTAATGGTAACTCATCTTTGACCCATAATAATAGAGCGGCATTGACCGCCGTTATAGCCTCCGGGCTAGTACATTGGTAACGTGTCGGCTTCTCATCCGAGGGGTCGGCGGTTCGCGCCCCGCCCAGGCGCGAGAAGTTGCAATTGTCGCCTGGAGGTTACTGCTGTGGCTGGGCACCACGGATGGTAAGGACTAGGTTCAGCCGAGTCACACCAGCTAACACACGTGAGCGAGTCGGCATTAGTCGACACTGGCCGGGCTCCCCTCATGGGCATAGCCCGGGCGAGGCTAAGCTTCGTAAATCGGACTTATCCTTACCACCGTTATTATAAAAGGTTAACATTGTGATCCAAGGTAGTGTGTAGCTAAGGGAATCTATAGTGTCTGTGGTGCAGGACAGTTATGAAGACCTACCACACTTATCTACATAAAAAAAAGTCCTCTACGCGTCTCTACTTTGAAGTTGTTTTGAACAATGTTGGAGCTAACAAAGTTATTAAAGCCTATACTGACCACCTATTCTCATTGCTAATGAACGAAAGTGTACCTCCACTAACTCCTGTCCAAAATCAACGATCAACAGGTAAAATATTTTTCTTTGTGCACGAATAACAAAATAGTTGTATGTAGATGAGAGTTAATTCCGTCATGACAGTTCACGTTTTCAAGTGGTAGGATGATGTAACTGTAAAATGCTTGGCTCTTGCATTGCCTTGCAAAAATGCCAAATATGAAAGGACGACGTATAGTATAGTATAGTAAATGAAACTTTTCATTCCAAGTAAATATTTTTTTTTACCAAAAAATGTTACAACTATAAAAACAAAGGGCGCATAATTTGGGTATATATTGATGACTATGGCTAGTTTGCAGGTATTTTATTTGGTTCTCGGTTAGTGAACAATATTGAATCTGACTAGCATGATAAATATACTACACAACTTTATGTATATACTAGAGTACTCGGAAGTATGGCTTATGACTGCTCACTTAAAGGTAACGTACGGTGATGTCGGCACAAGTAATATTTAGTAATGAAACACGTAGAAGACCTTTACTTTGAATTGATTTTAACAAAACAGCATTGATCTTCCCCCAAGGCAACTGTTGGTCTCCTTTATCAGTCGACCGACTTGTTACATTATTATCAAACAATTTTTATTTTATTTATTTATTTTTTTTTTCTTCACGCGTTTTTCAATAACGGAAGTTCTTTGGATCCAGATGTTTCTATTTCTGGGACTTAAAATAATATATTGGATTTGCAGAGCATACTTTGTTTCTTTTATTCCTCATAGGTCTTGAGGTATTTGCATGGTCTGCATGATTTTGGCACACTTATTTTACTTGTTTGAGTGGCAAGTTCGATAAAAAAAGAAAAGCGTTTGTCATAACTACATATAACGTATATTAATTTTCGCCGTGATTTTTTTAATGTTTTCCAGCTTTTATGGTATGAAAATAAAACAAGTATAGTTTGTATATATATATATATATATATATATATATATATATATATATATATATATATATATATGTGTGTGTGTGTGTGTGTGTGTGTGTGTGTGTGTGTGTGTGTGTGTGTGTGTGTGTGTGTGTGTGTGTGTGTGTGCATATATATTTTTTTCTTCATGATACATATTGTTACGCCTGTCCGCCTCGTCTCTCTGCCACCAACACAAGGCAGGCTAGGCAGACGGCGTGTTATCCACAGGGTCGTGAACACTGAACAGCTCCAAGAGGCACCGAGCATCCACAGCGTCCCCAGAACATCATAGGGGAAATGCCAGGAGGCGAGGCAGGGCACGAAATAAACACAGAATGACAGTCTTTCCTTTATTTACACAAGTTATTTACCCGTACACTTTTCTATAGGCACAATACAGGGGGGACACCAGCATGTCACACTGCACGATACAGCTTATAACAGGGCAACACAAAGTTTATCAGGTCACAAAGCACACACGAGGTCTTCACAGGAGCAGCACCCAACCGCATCTCTTGGCTTGTTCCTCCGCTCCCCCGCTCACAGCCAGCTGCGTCATGTTTGCCCAGGTCCCTTAATGTTAACACATGCCCAGGTCATCCTTTTCATGTTAACACATGTTTCGCAGAGACAAAGACCCACTGGCGTAGCAATATAAAATGGTTGTATATTTAAATCCTTTATCGATCTTAATCAGTTAAAAATGTCTTCAGGAAAAAAAAAAAAATCCTCTCCTTCCCTGCCCTTATCCCATCGTAGCTTTTCTTCCATGAAGGAGTGGTGCAGGTTTCACTACATTCGGAGAAGCATATTTTTCTCCTTAAAGTGTTAAAGTGAGAATGATATAAAATCCTGAGCAGGAGAGAGAGAGAGAGAGAGAGAGAGAGAGAGAGAGAGAGAGAGAGAGAGAGAGAGAGAGAGAGAGAGAGAGAGAGAGAGAGAGAGAGAGAGAAGAAAAGCGAGCAACTCGAACAATCTGCCTTACAGTGCTATAAAGTCATGGCCTGATTCAATGCAGGAACACAACATACATACTTTTCACCACAAACTATACAGAGAGGAAAAAATGTTTTTTTTTTTTTATAATGTAGTGTACCAATAGCATCCCATTATAAATATTTCCCTCTACGGTACGAAACTGCTGTTTATAGATACATTTTCATTGTTGAGCAGTAAAAATGCAGTGTAAATGATGTATGAAAAATATATGAGTTATACTTCCAAATGTAACTATCCCGTTTCTAGTGTTTCTTTTTTCTTCTAACACTTACTCAGCTTTTTTATTTTTAATTTTTGGTTATTTTTCTGAAACGAGGGAAAAATCCGACAAGAAATGTCATTTCTCTTTAAAAATACATGAGTGTAGTAAGGCAGCATTTCCCATACGGGTGTCTATATCACACACACACACACACACACACACACACACACACACACACACACACACACACACACACACACACACACACACACACACACACACACAGATATATCCATGATAGGTTTGCCACTCAGGCGTTGTATCGTCAGCAAGAAGAGGCATACTAACACAGTCGTGAAGACTTTCATGTTTATCAGACGCTTCGAAGGAAAACTAAACCTAGATCATCAGTACTGACAAAGAGAACCATTCAAATAAGTATATAAGTCTGTTTCTGAATTTTAAGTGTATAAACAAACAATTACAAATACACGAAAGTAAAGAGGGACAATATATACACAAACTTAATGCAAATGAAAACATAATATAATCATACAAAATAAGCATATAAATGGAATAAAATAACATACATAAATTCTAAAAGCCATTATAGAAATTGGGGTTGGTTAAGAGGGTTGCCTTTTGGGTGAACAAAGTGGTTGCAGTGGTTGTATATTGTGAAGTTTCATTTTCTGTATAAGCAAGGATCCTGAGATGATGAGGTCTGGGCGAGAGGAGTGTGAGGATAGAATATGAAA
>NC_051396.1:5414241-5419241 GCF_015228065.2 Penaeus monodon
AGAAAGCTTGTTAACCACAATCAGTATTCTACACCGGACCTGATATCATATTCATATTTCATTCATCTCGTCAGTACTTGATTTAATCCACGGTATTCGGGAGTCATAATCAGACATCTTACGTGAGAATGCTGCAGTATCTAATTCTCCCTCTCTGACCCCACAGTGCCTATGTAATCTATCTCATTCCTGGCAATACAATCCAAAACAAGCTTATCACCACCTGTAAAGGAAGCTGCACGCTTAATCTATGAGGGTCACACGAAGCTGGAGACTCATAAATCAACTGTAAAATGGGAATGTTCTCAGAAAACAGCGACGTGTAAAGGTGCTCTTATTACTGACGTGAAAGTTTGTATTTTCTCTGTCTATTTTATGCCATCACTGCAGATATCATAATAGTATCTTCTCGACAGACAGTTGCAGGCAAACTAATATGGATCCGTTCCACAGGAGCCGAAAACGATTGAAATGCTATGGCGATCAGAGAGCGGATAGGGGACCTATCCGCTCTCTGATCGCCATAGCATTTCATTTTCAGAAAACGGTTGACCCTTCAGTAGGAACGACAACGAATCGAGGTATTCGTGACTTTTGGTATTTGCCAGCGACGACGAGATAGAACTCCTGAGTGCTGCCAGTGGCTTTTGGAAGGGACTCGCTCCACTGCTCCAGACAGTTTGCTCACTAATTATGCGTATCTGAAAAAGGACGTGGTTCCTCTTCCAGACAAAATCATTGAAGATTACGAGATAGCCATCTACAATGCAATCAAGAATGCACTCAGCCCAAATGTTCACAAACAGGTCGGTGATGTGCATTGCATTTTGCCTTCTAAGCTTATTTCAAAAGCAGCATTGCCTCATGCCCCACAGACGTATGTATGTACGTCCAGAGACGTATGTATGTACGTCTCTGGGGCATAAGAAAATCCATGTATGCACGCATGTATGTTTCTGGGACATAACAGACCGTTCTGATGAATAGCCGGATGCAGGTAACACCGCCTACCTGGATGGGTGGGACCACCAACGCCTGCGAGCAATGGAACAACAGGTTCTACTACCTGCCATCAATCGCTTTGGATGGTCACCGACTGCCTGCAGAGGTACAACGCGACCATGGGAGCCGACGTGTACAGGCATGCCATAGGCCATGTCGGTGGATAAGAGCAACTTTAAGAAATTAGAGTAAATTAAGAAGACACTGCAAGGACCTGCTTTCTGACAGGAGGTCCTTGGACCAGTTTCTATATGCTCGTTGCGTTCTACTCATGAACTGATGATAAATAATACATAAGAAAATAAAGATTATTAATACTTTTCTTGTTCCCCTTTCACTGTATTGAGAAGTAAACAAAGACAGATAAAATCAGTATAATACACGAGGCTAGAAATAAGTCATGATAGTGTTTTTGTTGACAAATACAGCCATATCCCCATCTATCCCCTCTAATGGCCAGTCCAATAATTACCCGAATGAACAGTAATGAAAAAAACAACATTCCCCTACGCCCTCAGGCTTTTTTAAAAATCTTTCTTTCAGGGAAAATTACACATTAATGGCGAGAAGAGTTTTTAGAGACTGCCATGTAGATCTTTAAAAAAATATATATAAAAAAATCACCGATTAATGCATAAAAAGCGGCGGGCAAAACAGTGGACACCCTTAAAGCAAAATCTGTAGTTACGACCCCAATCTCGACACAAGCCCATCTTAATAGCTACATTTAACAGAAAGACTCCTTTCTTACCTGCAGTGTTCATTGTTGCTGCACGGTTCACCATTAGGATAGGCGAACTTTCCACAATTTTTCCTACAGAAACCACCGCCGTATGTGCACTGGTTACTCGTGTCACGACTGCAGTCTGAGGGAAGAAAGATTTCTGTGGTGTTGTTCTTGCTTAGGGATCCTAAAACCTATAGTCATATACAAACGTACATACAGTTTAAATGTGCATTTATATTGCATATGTGTGTGTGTGTGTGTGTGTGTGTGTGTGTGTGTGTGTGTGTGTGTGTGTGTGTGTGTGTGTGTGTGAGTGTGTGTGTGTGTGTGTGTGTGCGCGCGCACACACACATATGTATATATACATACATGTATATACATATATATATATATATATATATATATATATATATATATATATATATATATATATATATATATAATATATATACATATATATATATATATATATAATATATATATATATATATATATATATATATATATATATATATATATATATATATATATATATATATATATGGGTGGGTCTCTCCGTGGAAAGGAACTGGGGACCCTACCACGTACTCACTCCAAGAGCATCACAACATGAAAACTGCAATTGAGTATCATGCCGTGACCACGGCGGCTCAGACATGAACCTACCGTTAAAAGAAGAAGATATGGGTGGGTGCTTCATGCTCAGGATGATGTGAAGCGATGGCAAGGTAGCCTAGATAGTGTCAAGTGCGTTGCATGACTTCTCGCTTGCAGCTGCCACCGCTGGCTAGCCTAGTGCGAAAAGGGAGCAGCTGTCCATAAGTCTCCCATACCGGCTCATTAACTCTCTACCATTAAGATTTCTGCAGTGCCTTCTCGTGGCCACCCATGGAAACTAGGTACCTTGCCATCCTAGGATGAACTGTGGAGGCTCTTGGAGCAGCAGGATGCCCTAGAGGTACGGAGTCATGGCCCACCAACGTGTGGACACATACCCTGGCTTTGTACTAACTCTTGCCCCTTTGCCCCCCTGGGGTTAATGGGTGGTCCCTCTAGGTTGGTGACCGCTGGGACTCGGTCTGGGAACTAGGGTTATCAGTCCCATCTGCATCCCAGCAGCCGCCAGCCTGGTGTGAGGCTTGTGGGGTAAAGCTCACAGGACCCCCACAGGTGGATTATGGGACCTGCAGCAAGATAGCCCTCGCTATATGGGGAAACGTCGATGGGGGTGGCAGAGGTGTCATCAACCCATAGTGATTGCCTGTGGTTAAACCTCAGGCAGGCTATTAGGGTAGGGGCTAGGAACGTCTACTCTTTGCGATAGGACGATCGGTTGCCAATACTGTCGAGGGAGCTCAAGCAGCTGAGAGTTGAGTTGGCTGTTCTCTTGTAGGTGAGACTGTTTAATTATTTAACATTATCTGCCACGTCAACAGCTAATGTCTTTAGCGGCGAACACCTTGTTAGATTGAAATGTAAAAAATATTTAAAACGTTAAAATCTAAAGTGTCTAAATAACAATAAATATTATATTTATCAACTTTATGGTCTAAATGTATAAAATTATTGCATAAACATTATGCATAATTAAATTTATTGAAAATATTAGTCTCCCTAAGGAAACTAATAAGACCTTCTATGTCACAATCCCTCCTCAATACACTTTTCAGTGTATATGGGGGAGACAAGTACATATGTCTTTGGTCTGAGAATGTTGTACATCTTTCCACTACATGTGCGACCGTTAATGGCTTTTGGCATCCCTCACACAGTGCTTCACTTTTAGCCATCATCAGTCCATGAGTCAGTCTTGTGTGGGCAATTCTCGGAGGTGAGAAGACCTGACGGCGGGACGATGAGTGTGGGTGGCTACACCTACTACTTGTTGGGCCACAGTGTTGGTCTCCATCTCCAGGGAATAGCCAAAGCCATCTCCAGCACTCTTCAGCCCTTGGTAGTGGAGGTCACTCTGGTCAATGAACATATAATGGTATTGAGACTGAAGCTTACATGTCTGTTATTTCTGCGTACACTCCTACTGATGCTTATAAACTTGAAGTGAAAGAGATGTTTAACTCCAAACATGCATCTGTGACAGATAGCTAGATAGCTGTCTGTTGGTCCTCATGGCTCGGGAGCTGGTGCTGTCAATGGTAATAGCCTCCTTTTCCGAGACTTTGCTAGGTCCCAGAAACAGAGTTCTAGCTCTTGGTATCAGTGCTGTGACCCACAAGGAGATTGACCACATCCTCATTAGCATTCTTTGGAGGATCCTTCAGAACTTCAGGGTATATCAGAGTGCCAAGTTCTGTGGAACTGATCATAGATTAGTTGTGGCTACTTTCTAAGTCTACTTCAAAACTCCATTCCAGTGATGACCCTAGGGTGTTTCATGTGGACAGGTTGACGGAGGGGGAGTGTGCCCGGGAGGCTATCTCTGTGGGGAAGCTTCCAGATCGAAACCATATCCTAGTAAATGACCTTCGACCTGCCTACCATGCCCTGAGAAAGCTGAACTCCAAGCTCTTCTCATAGACAACTGCAGTCCACTCAGCAAGTGGTCAAATCATCTCAGATCCTGTTGGGGTGCAGGAGTGTTGGGCTGAGTATTTTGAGGTGTTGTACCAGGTTGATCCAGGTTGTTCCACCAACAATCAACTTGGATGTGGGTAGTGTCGAGATTCCTTTGCCAGACCAACCGATCAGCGAAGGCACCCCTTCCTGACTGACGCCATGAGGGCGATCTCCAGATCTCCAAGCTGAAGAGTGATAAAGCAGCCGGCATCTCCATCATCCCAGCTGAACTGTTAAATCACTTTGGCATTACACTGCTTAGTATACTCAGGCAAGTTTCTCGCTCACATCCTCTTGATATGTATCAGACCTCTTGCTGAGGTACCAGAGGCCAGAGCAATCTGGATTCACTCCACAATAGACTGTATCCTGGCGCTTTGAGTCATTGTAGAGCACCGACGTAAGTTCCAGTGTGGACTGCTTACACTAACCTCAAGAAGGCATTTGCTACAGTGCATCGTGAATCACTTTAGGAGATCCTGAGGCTAAGAAGGATTCCAACAAGGATCACTGGATTAATAGCAAGACTGGATACTGGCACTGAAAATGCTATAAAGTGAGGCAAGACTGTGTTCTTGCACCAAAACTTTTCAACATTTGCATGGACTGGATAATGGGTAGAGGTACTGTCCAAAGTCACAGTGGAGCAACTCTGGGCAATATTAAGGTTACCGACCATGAATTTGCTGGCAGTGTT
>NC_051396.1:5449241-5454241 GCF_015228065.2 Penaeus monodon
GTGATGATGAGTCAGGTGATGAGACTGTGGACAATGAAACAAAAGATTTGGATCAAACATTTAAGCCTATCGATTCTTCAAGTGAACCACATTTGTTGAGTCTGGGATATCTGAATGACCTTGTGTACGATTTAAACATGTCAAAAAATCAAGCTGAACTTCTCCAGAAAATGCCTTGAGGATCGTTTGGGTTTTGCAGCGATGTATATTCTGATATGGAGAATCTTGGCCACGAATATAATTCAAATGCGTGGCGTTTGTTTACTGACTCTTCAAAAGTAAACAGCATGTTCCCTACTGTTACTCTGGCCCAGGCAGCTAACACGAAGGAAACTTATGAGAGCATGAAGCTTCTGTTGCAAAATAATAATAATTATAATGAATAAAGTTTGAGGAATATAAGTGAAATATTTGTGTTTTACATGGAATGCGGCTGGGAAACAAATAGTTTTGTTGTTTTCTCTGTGAGGGGAATATTCGGGACAGGAAAAAATGATTTTGCAAAGAAAGCGTGTCCAAAACGACCACTGACTACACTGAGAAGAATGTCATCAATCCTCTCCTTTTTGAGAAAATCCATCCGCCTCTTTTGTGTCACTTGGCAGTTGGAGAATTTAGCGAAAGGCATAGATAGAACTGGCAAGGAATTCATGTAATTAAAAATAAATGTTCAAGATTAAGTGACGCAAAAATCACGGAAGGTATTTGTTGCTGGGTCACAAGTTAGGGAACTGAGGGGAGACCAAAAATTTGATGAACACCTGACATTTTCAGCTTGCAGAGAGTTTGGAGGGATCACATACAAATATACGGACTGCGAAAGAAATACAGACATCACACAAGGCCTTAGGATGCAACACGATCCTAAAAATACACGTCTTGAATTTTCACTTGAAGACTTTCCTTCAGAACTTTGGGGCAGCCAGTGACGAGCACGGTGAGAGGTTTCACCAGGATAATTTATACTTGGAAACCTGGTACCAGAGAAAATGGAAACCTTCCTTGTTGGTTGTTTAGCACGGGAAACCAACCAGAAGCGAAATATAGACGAAAATCCTACACTTTTACGTTTTAAAGGTTTGTTTTCTTTTAAGCTTGATTTGTACATTTAGAAATTAAATATGTTATCATGGAGACTCTATCCTTCATAAAAAATTATCTGTAAACTTATTAAAACACATACTATTACGTTCACTTACTTCAGTTTGTGGGGCAGAATTTCTTATTAATTTTTTTGACTTGTGTAATGGTAATTACGAAAATGATAATAATAATGATAATAATTATAATAATGATAATAATAATAATAGTAATAATAATAATAATTATTATTATTATAATGTACGACGACAACAAAAGTAATAGTAATGGTAATAATAATGTCAATAATATTGATAATAATGATGATAATGATGATGATGATGATGATGATGATGATGAGAATAATGATAATGAGATGATGAAGATGATGATGATGATGATGATTATTATATATAATAATAATTGTTATTATCATTGTTATTTTTATTGTTGTTGTTGTTATAACTATTATCATCATTATAATTATTATTATCATCATTATCATCATCATCATCATCAGCAGCAGCAGCAGCATTATTTTTGTTGCTATTGTTATTATTATTATCATTATTATTATTATTATTATTATTATTATTATTATTATTATTATTATTATTATTATTATTATTATTATTATTATTATTATTGTTGTTGTTGTTGCTGTTGTTATTATCATTATTGATATTATTATCATAATTATTAATGTTGTTGTTATTATTGTTATTGTTATTATCTTTATTATCATTTATCAATGTTAATATTATTATTTTATTGTTATGGATACTCTATCATTGTCATTTACCTTATTTTAATATAATTTCCAATTATCATCATTCTATCACTAATATTATTATTATAATGATTATTGTTATTACTTTTATCATGATTATGATGATGATGATTATCAATTTAACCGTCATTATCATTATCATCATTATTATCATTTCACTGCCATTATTGCAATCGTAATCATCATTATAATCATTGGTGTTATCATCATCATTATTAACAACATTGATATTATTATTGTTATTTGTTATTATAATAATAAAATAATAACAATTATTATAACAATTATTATTATTATTATTATCATTATTATTATTATTATTATTATTATTATCATTATTATTATTATCATTATTATTATTATATTAATACTATTATCATTATCATTATAACTATTATTTTTATGATCCTAAATGCAATTATATTGACACACCTATATCAATAACATATTAATAAAGTTACTACCATTATAATGAATATTATCATGGTTTTTATAAACATTATCACTGTTATTATGTACATATGCCTTATTTTCCTCCTTTCGCTCTTCCTCTCCGCATCTCAAGCCACAAAGTCCTCAAGCTTTCCTGGCTCCTCTCTTCCATTCCGCCAAGAGTGAAGGACAGTTCTCTAACCCAACTTGACGTGGCTTTTAAGCTCGGCTAAAGATTTTATGGAAAGGACAAAAACCTCGGGGATTCTTCATACGAGTTTTTTTTTATCCTCCCTTCTTCCTTATGCCATGTCAATCGTTCATCGGTGGGTATTATTTGTTGGTAAATAGATATATTCTAGGTGAATGTATATGCACACGTAGATATATATGTACATACAAAGGAAGAGCTAAGTATATTTGTTTGATGCGAATACATAGAATCCATATTCATATGGTGTGAGCGTTTTATTTGCATAAATATATATGTACTTACGTATACACACACAGACACATATACATATACTGTGTATACATGTGTATATATACATATAATATATATGTATACACACACACACACACACACACACACACACATATGTATATATATATATATATATATATATATATATATATATATATATATATATATATATAAATATATATATACTGTGTGTATATATATATGTATATATATATAGATAGATAGATAGATAGATAGATAGATATAGGCCGCGGTGGCCGAGTGGTTAGAGCATCGGACTCAAGACTGTCACGACGGCAATCTGAGTTCGAGAGTTCGAGTCACCGGCCGGCGCGTTGTTCCCTTGGGCAAGGAACTTCACCTCGATTGCCTACCTAGCCGGTGGGTGGGTAAGCAAGTCCAAGTCAGTGCCGGGTAAATAGAGGTGGTGACTCAATAAAAACACCGGGCGGAAGGCAATGGCAAACCACCGCTCTAAATTGCCAAGAAAATCATGGAAATCCATGATCGCCAACGTCCTGGTGGGACAGGACACTTAAAAGAAAAGAAAAAGAAAAAAAAATATATATATATATACTGTGTATATATATATGTATATATTTATACATATGTATATATATATATACATATATATATATATATATATATATATATATATACATGCATATACATATATATATATGTATATATACACACGCACTTATAATATATATGTATATATATAGATAGATATAAACACCCTCCCACACACACACACACACACACACGTGTGTGTGGGAGGGTGTATATACATACATACATATATATATATATATATATATATATATATATATATATATATATATATATATATATATACAAAGTATATATATATATATATATATAATATATATATATATATATATATATATATATATATATATATATGTACGTAAAGTTTCTTATAAATGTGAACAGTTGTGGAATTACAAGAAGAAAATAGCTGTGTACATCCTTAAATTCGCTGTAATAAACACTTTAGCAAATCCTGTCTTGCATCTTTGTTTACAAATTAACTCTAGAGGTCCGAGTTAACGACTTATCCGGGCAAGTTGTACGGGGTTCCTACGGTTTTTCCGACGAGTTGCTTTTCCTTAAAGGTTGGATGAGCCTTTCCTTACGTAACATACGTCCTCCACTTAAATTGCGTTCGATTATTTCGTCACTTTCACGTAATTTTCTCTCGATTTTGAAAGTGTACGTGTCATCGCGTGCCGGGGAATTTTGAGTTTTGCATCATCTCTACTTCCCTTGTTATTAGTTTGCTAAGGAAATGTTTTAAAAGAAAAATGTCTTAGAATGTCTAAAATGTTACATTCTACCGGATGACAGGATCAGATTCTTCAGTTTCGGAATTATTATTTCCAATAATACCACACACACACACACAATTATATGTGGGAGCATGCGTGTATGTGTGAGTGTGTGTATGTGATTGCATTTACGTGTGTGTTGGTATTAAAGGAGAGAGAGAGATTCATCCAAACTGCATGGTTTAGGTAGACAGATGGACAGACATAGATATAAACATATATATATGAATACACACACACATATATATCTATAGATATACAAACCAAAGATCATATAACTAAAGAATGTTCAACTCTGCGTAATGCAGCGTATACCGCTCAGCTCTGTAGTGGACTCTGGTGGCTGTAAGGTATAACTACACTGACATCAGACGTCAGAGTTGCAATCCCCAATCCGGAAATTTATTGCCCGTATCCGAATCTATGATTATGGTATTCACTTGAAAATCAAAAAAAAAAAAAAAATATGCAGATTCATACAGTAAATACAATAATATTTAGTTTCTTGATATATACTATGTGCATGTATTTATCAGCACAAAAGCATCCAGGTGAAATGTATTGCAAAATATACGAGGTTTAAGTCTCAAATACTGTCGTGATGCCTCGTACCGCACGCAGCGGGAGTATTTGTAGGAAAATTTGCAGTTAGCTTTCATGTCATACCAACAGGTATAGATGACGATACCTCCATTTTCACCGATTTGAAGAGACCATGAAAGGTAGGGCTAAGTTGTAATACCCAAAACTAATTTAACTTAGACAAGTAAACACGAAGCATACCATGGAACACGTACGTCATAGTTATAGAAACAAAACTCAATTTGGCGTCACATTCGTTTATAGAACCTATTAGCTGTCA
>NC_051396.1:5499241-5506741 GCF_015228065.2 Penaeus monodon
TGGTATTTCGAGAGCATATAAAAGAGATTAAGCAACGACCAGTAACCTAAAGATGCGGCAAAAATATTAACATATTCATAATGATGATAAAATCAGCCACATATTAAAAATGATAATGCTAGTGCTGAAAGAACTGATAATAATGATCATTTTTCCTTAGGGTGCCCACCCACCTCTCTCTCTCTCTCTCTCTCTCTCTCTCTCTCTCTCTCTCTCTCTCTCTCTCTCTCTCTCTCTCTCTCTCTCTCGGAATTCAAGCCCAGTTATTCATGCCAAGAAGTAATCTCAAACATCATTTTAAAGTTAACACTTGAATAATTAATTATGTGTGTGTGTGTTTGTGTGTGTGTGTGTGTGGTGTGTGTGTGTGTGTGTGTGTGTGTGTGTGTGTGTGTGTGTGTGTGTGTGTGTGTGTGTGTGTGTGTGTGTGATTAAACATTATTCAAGGGAGTCCCTTCCATCAGGCATTACCTTTCACAAAAAAAAAAAAAAATAGAGAAGTGGTAATTTCGGGGCAGATATTTTAATGCGAAAGTACTTAAAAATGCACCTTTGATTTTGTAAATTAGTAGAAGAAAATCCAGATGGTTCCCTTAAATCTCCCCTAAAATACACTCAAAAATAAGCATTAATATACCTTTAAAATCTACTCATTCACCGATCCTTATCATATGCCTTTTTTCTGTTCTACAAAAACCGGTTAATCATTCATTCAGTTAACCATAAACCGAAACTAACAATGGCCTTAGATTAAACCATAATAACATGCAAAGAATATGAAGTTCAAAGGGAAAGAAAATGAAAGAAAGAAAGAAAGAAAAGATGAGAACAGACTAAGCAGAAAGTTTTTGACAATTACTGAGATTTTTAGGGGAGACTTGTGTACCTGAGACAGCTTGTTATCCTCTAACAAAGACGAGCTTGTTAGTGCTTCCTCTTCAGGCGCTCCGTGATTGCCAACAGGTAAAAATACCAATGATTTAAAAAAAAAAAAAAAGTATATACACAAAAATACGAGTTCACAGGATTTATCGCACTGACATATAAATATTTTCCTTCCTGTGACTTTCTTGAAATAATTATTTTCATTTTTTTTTTCTCTGTCAAAAGGGAATGGCCGTAGTAGTAGCACAACCATTACAGTATAATGATGTTAGCATGGCGAGAAAACGATTTTGTTATTTGTTGAGTCGTCTATGGTGATGCTGCATTCGTTTGCTTTGCGCTTACCTTGAAGTACTGACGTAGGGTAGTTATGTTGAGAATGTTTGTTTACGTCAGGTCTCGATGATGCTTCGTTGGATATTTATGGCTGCAGGGTGGCGTCACTGGTCCATGTACACATGCTCACTCACTCTTCTCTCTCTCTCTCTCTCTCTCTCTCTCTCTCTCTCTCTCTCTCTCTCTCTCTCTCTCTCTCTCTCCCTCTCCCTCTCTCTCTCTCTTTCTCCCTCCCTCTCCCCCTCCCTTCTCTCTCTCTCTCTCTCTCTCTCTCTCTCGTCGTACACACATACCCTTAACGGGAGAGACCATGCTGCGGTGATGGGTCTTGAGGTCCCAATGACCAGAGGGGTACCCAAACTGGAAGGGTCATCGGTGAGGGATGAAACAAAATGGCTCCCACGTGCACGAAGACCTATAAGAGGTGCACCCACCCTTGGTTCACTCCATCTTGAACCAGGAGGAACTCTCCCACGTATGTTTGCGATGCATATCGTCCTATATTACTAGAAGACAGGAGTCCTGAAGGTTGAATGACGCTGCTCGCTCGCCCAGTACCCACACCTCTTTGGTCCTATATTATAGCTAAACGAGTGGTTTGATCAATGCCCGGTCAATTCAATCGGCTGGTCAAATATGGCTAGGGTAATCCAGGCTCCGCCCAGTCGGCATTGCACAGGTCCTGCAGCTGCCCTCAGCACTGGGTGGTGACTACGTATATTTCCACACAACCCGTGGTTGTCGGACTCCATGGTGGGTTGGGGGAGTAAAGAGATGAAGAATTATAATTTGTACGATTTCTACAAATTTAAAAAGAACCGACTCTCTCCCTGTTGATTTAGACAATCCCTTGACCAATTACTCTTGAAAAGCACTTGTCACTCTGGCACCTTTCGAGGTTCCAAAGGGCAAGAATGGGAAACGGAAGGCTTCCCGGGTTCCCAGACCTGGTAAGAAGGAGTAAAAGTCCTCCTCAATCTCTTCAGGAAATCTTACCTGCTAAATATGAAATTATATCATATAATAAATACTTTGTGGTGAAGACCATTGATGGCGTGTCCATCATGGATCATGAAATCTACGGACTATATGATTATTTATGTATGGAAATAAAGGAAGAACGAAAATAATCAAGTTCTTCTCGCCTTCTTTGGTGTCACTGAATACATTTCAGCCCAGGAACTATTTTACTGACTCATTCACGAGCCAAAACCCCGTCAGACACAAAACAATGACACTTCTCTCAGTTCCATACTTGAGTTCAGACAGTTTATCATACTGTTCGCTGGGGATTTTCCGCTTCTGGTATCATCCTGCATTTAACTCCATGACTACATAGACCTGATTTACTACACGAGATTACAAAGGATTCCGGGATCTCCTACATCCAGATTGGTTTTCAGTCCCTACAGGATCCTATGGCAGGAGAATGAGAAATCATGTGGAAGATCTCAATTTGAAGCTCTCCAAGGTTCTCGCTGTTGGAACTCCTCCGATCCCCCCTTGGACCAATCTGGTTGGGCTGGATTTATTTGCAGTAAGGGAAGGGAAGAGATCCGAAGCAGAAATCAGGAAGAGATTTCTTCACCACATTTCTCAGTACCAGGGATCAGATGGTTTGAAATCTAAATATGGTTTGGGCCTTTGCAACAGTGAGCAGGGGGAGGACTGCAGTTGGCAGGCAGACTTCGGCAGCCCTGATCTTCACTGCATAATTACACGCCATCTTTGCAGCAGTCAAAATGACTTAGAGACCATCCTGTTATATTGCGACTCTCGACACTGAGTGGTAAAGGGGGTTCAAGATTGGGTTGCCCTGATGTTTGCACGTAAGATAACTGTGTTAAAACCCAGCCTCAGGAGTTGCCTTCGCGATAAATGGAGAGAGCAATAGAGGCATACCTCTAGAAACAAACTGCAAGAGATTAGAGCTGACCTTGGCTTTTGAGTGACCAGCATCCATCCAAACCGAAAGTAGAATTTGTGTTAGCAAGGCTGAGAATCGGGCACACAAGACTGACTCATGGGCCGGTGATGGCTAAAAGAGAAGCCCGTTGTGAGGAATGCCAAGAGCCATTAGCGGTCGCACATATAGTGGAAAGATGTGCACCATTCTCGGACCAATGATGTATATACTTGCCTCCCCCATATACACTGAAAAATGCATTTGGGGAAGGATAGTGACGTATGTCCCAGTAGTTTAATTTTTTACTTATCAAGCATAACATTTAGGCTCTGATACTGATATAATAGTTAATAATATTATTTTTTTTATATAAAACACTTTACTTATTAATATATTTGTATACGTTTTAAATACTTTAACATTTCAATCTCACAAGGTATTCGCCGCTAATGACCTTAGCTGTTGACGCAGCAGATAATTTTAATCAATAACTTTAATTAATGGTACACACACACACAGCTAAATATGTAAATATACATATATTATGCATTGTGTATGTATATATATATGTGTGTGTGTGTGTATGTATATATATATACATACATATATATATGTGTGTGTGTGTGTGTGTGTGTGTGTGTGTGTGTGTGTGTGTCTGCATACATACATATACATATATACATATAAAAACATGCATATATATATATATATATATATATATATATATATATATATATATATATATATATTATATATATATATAATCACGACTTGAGTGCATCAACGAGCAGTGGCCAGTTACACAATGGCCTGATGTAGTCAAGCTCAACTCCCATCGTAGATAAAGATTGTTCAGAATGCACAATCATCGTTAGGTCTCAGCATGTTTCCTTATATCGTTATTATACCTTTTTCTTAGACGACGTTTCCGTTATGATTTGTAGTTATTTAGACAGTACATTAAACATCCTTGTCAAAAATACGTAGCAAGACCGGAAGATACACTTCACACCCCTGTCCAAGCAGCTGCCCTTCTCCTTGGAAAGGACGCAGATGTCACCGGCTTTCTCTTTTCGCACAGGGATAAACATCCGCCCTCGAAGGGAACGGCCACATAACAGGACACGTCCGTAAGGCAGAGGGAGAGACACGGCAGACAGGCCAAGCCACACAGGGTCCAGCTCCACCACCTTGTCCCCCACCCGGGGACACATCTACTCTCAACAATAAACCAGCTAGCTAAGAACCCTTTCTTTGACCCGCCCAAGTCCATCTCTCGTGTCGCTCACATCTGGTGACGCGGTGCTCCCAACTCACGTATTGCTTACATCTGATGGCAGCGGTGTTTAAGAACCTCACAACGCCGACGCAAATGCACCTACCACCTCTTTCCTCGCCGACGCTTGTTGCCGATCCACACTATCTACCGACAGGCTGCTCCTGTCGAATTGCCTCCTCACTTAAATCGCCCAACCATCGCTACTAAGTCCTCTTCGATCGCGCCTACCCGCACCATGTCTTCCTACTACTTAGTCTTGACCACTCACGCCTGTGCTACCTTCTTGACGAAGTCGCTG
Organism: Penaeus monodon; assembly: GCF_015228065.2. NCBI lineage: Eukaryota > Metazoa > Arthropoda > Malacostraca > Decapoda > Penaeidae > Penaeus > Penaeus monodon. The sequence goes on from NC_051396.1 coordinate 5,503,946, forward strand.
AAGATGTATCCTCGCACTCTACGCCGCCACACTCGCCAATCCGGCGGACCTACCTCGTCAAGTCTTCGCGAACCCTCGTCAGCTCAGCGATGAAGTCGCAGTTCTACCTACTACCACCAACACTTCCTCGTCACTATTAAAAGTAAGTACCTATTAGTACCAGATTAAATATTGCCCTCCTATACCCACCCACACCTTACCAGCGAGTTGCCTTCTTTGAAAATCAAAGTACACACACTACTAACTCTATACTACATAAATTTTCGCTGTCAACCATTTTTTTTTTCTCAACACAATAAATGAAGTCACACACTGAGATCAAACCTAAGTGACACACATCCTCACCTCACACCTCATTCCCCTGCCTAACCATCCTGTAATTGATTATTGTGTTAGTATTTTTCTGTCTATTATCATTTTTGTTCTCACATCGCAGTTTAGTATATATTATTTAACTCAGAACAAATGATTACCCTCGAATTTGTATAATTATCTTATGTTCGGTCATTCTCATCATATTATTCATGCTTACTGTTTTCAATTTAATGAAATCATCTATTTCTTTCTCTAATATGTTATTCTTATTAGTAATCACTTCATTACTACTTGGGTATTGTTATATTCTGTGTATACACTATATCGTTGTGTTCTTTATATCACTGTTTCTTCGTACTTGCCGTGCTAATCTGTCGCTCGTTCACACGTAGATTTCGATCACCTGACTATCCTCTTATCTACTTACCTGCCCACTCTACTCGGAATTCACTCTAAGATTGCGGATTTTACTAAGTGCCATCCCCATAACTTATAATAACTGAACCCAAATCTCTTTTATGACGTCCTCTCGAAGTTCGGTATCTTGTCCTCAGTAATGCTGGAATTTATGCTTCTTTAGTTTTAAGGTTGGTGAATAAGTACTGATGGTAGTGTCTCCAGTTGCAAATAATGGCAATGCTTTGCAGATACCGTATCTTGTATAGGCTTGCACAGTTATTATCACCGTAAGTTAATTTTAAGCCCAGCTCATGGCCATAAACGAAGGAATCCTGCGCCCGCCGCGCACATACGCTCATACAATTGAAGCGCCGAGACGCGCACTGTTAGAATTAAGTTCAGGCCCAGCTGCCTATGTGTTCGAAGCATATATACTTGCCTATTTATGCCATAGATATGGAATTCTTATCCAATTAATTTTTCTCTCTTCAATATGATGGTACCTTATTGAACTCGCTATGTAATTAATATCTTATTTGACATGTTACCCTTCTTGTGACAAATTGTTCTTATTATGCTCTCATTTTTCTTGCAATTTAGTAAGGTGATTGACAAACACATTATCATCATCCTCCTTAGCCCTTTTTCTGGCCTGGTACACTTATATTTCAGCTTCTGAAGACGATTGACCCTCTTTGCTACTGAATGTTTCACCTCAATGCGAAACCTCTGCCACACCCGCTACCCTGGCACCAGGAACCATCTGTAGATACCAAACAGAACCTCTACTGCATCGCTTCAATCGTTACAGTCGGCTCGAGGACGAGCCTTGCGTGTGGCCGAGCGATGTCAACAATACGTAGCAAGACCGGATGTACACTTCACCCCCCCGTCCAAGCAGTTGCCCTTCTCCTTGGGCAGAACGCAGATGTCGCCCGGCTTTCTCTTTTCGCACAGGGATAAACATCCGCCCTCGAAGGGAACCGCCGCATAAAAGGACACGTCCGTAATGCAGAGGCAGAGACACGGCAGACAGGTCAAGCCACACAGGGTCCAGCTCCACCACCTCGTCCTCCACCCGGGGACACGGGGGCCTCTTGGGGGTCACATCTACCCTCAACAATAAACCAGCAAGCTAAGAACCCTTTCTTTGACCCGCCCAAGTCCATCTCTCGTGTCGCTCACATCTGGTGACAGTGGTGATCCCAACCTCACATGTCGCTCATATTCTTGTGGCTTGCAGTGATCTCTCGTGTCGCTTACAATCCTATAATTCACTTGATGAGTATCATTTTTTGTAATAGAATGTATCTTTGATCCCTTATGTCAATGTTCTTCGGAACTTAATTCAACTGCATCTTTTGTATTATTCAATAAACTCAATTTGCTATACTCTAAAGAAAGAATAAAGTAAAAAACGTACATGCAATTGCTTATTTACTTACGGGATATATTTACAAAGAAAACATTAACAAGGAAACAATTACCAATCCTACCTATTTAAAGTCTACATAATTCTGTTAACTTTAACCATATTCTTTTCAAAGGAAAAATAAACCTAAAGAAATTACGTTAAAGCACAACAGCGGTCTTACATGGAGGAGTGGCGCCCGTGGAAGGACCACCTCAGCACCAGCTCACGCGCATGCGCAGCAGTGCTGATGGTGATGTCCAAGCAAGGTGGTGGCGTCGAACTAGGTGGTTGAGTAACAACCACCAAGACTGCGGGTTGTTTAATATATATAGACATATATATGTGTGTGTGTGTGTGTGTGTGTGTGTACACTCATGTGTACACACACACACACACACACACACACACACACACACACACACACACACACACACACACACACACACACATATATATATATATATATATATATATATATATATATATATATATATATATATATATTGTATATATATGTATAAATGTGTATATATATACATATATACATATACATATCTATATATCTCTTGTTAGTTTTCTTAAATCACGATATTAGTTTGAGTGTTGTAGTATTGTCTATTTCTGAGGTAGTCAAATAGACTACCTCAGATGCACATAGGATTTACATG
>NC_051396.1:5546741-5569241 GCF_015228065.2 Penaeus monodon
TCCTCTCCTTCCCAGCTCTCATTTTAATACTGCTGCCGTGAATCGTGCTTTACTGGTCAAATAATAAAAATAATAATTATGATAATGATAGGAATGATAATTATGATAATGATAGGAATAATAATTATGATAATGATAGGAATGATAATAATGATACAGATAGGAATGATAATAATGATAATAATAATAACAATAATAATAATAATAATTATTATTATTATAAAAATAATGATTAAAATAATAATGATAATCATCACCATTATTATAAAACAAACAGTGATAATGATAAGAATAATACCAACAATGATAATTATAGCAGTAATAATAATGAAAAGAATTATAGCAATAATAATGATTATGATAATGATAATAACAATTACAGTTACAATAACAAAAAACACAATATTAACAATAACATCAAAAACAACTAATGATAATGGTAATGGTGATACTGCTATTAGTGATAATAGCAATAAAAATGATGATTGAAACAATGTTAATGATGCTAATGAGGATGACAACAATGATAATCATGATGATAGTTAACAGAATAGAATGTTAATGATGATAATAGTTATAATAATGGTAATAGTTATAGCAATTATCATAATCATAACAATACTATTACTATTACTACTAATAATAATGCTAATGCTAATGATGATGATGATCATAACGTAAATAGTAATAAAACTATTATAATGATAATAATAATAATTTTCATTACTAGTATTATTGTTATTTATATTTATATTCTTATATTATCACAATAATAATAATAATAATAATAATTATTATTACTATTATTATTATTATTATCATTATTATTATCATGATGTCAATAAAAATTATGTTGACCATAATGATAATGGTAATGTTAACGATAAGGGTAATAACGGCGATAATGATAATGACGATGACGATAACGATAATAATAGCAATAATAATAATATTAATAATAATAGTAATAGTAATTATAACAATAATAATAATGATAATGATAATAATAATCATAATAAAACATAATAATAATAATAATAATAATAATAATAATGAAAATAATTATCAAAATACTAATACTAATGATAATGATGATGATAATAATAATAACAACAACAACAACAGCAACAACAACAATAACAAACAACAACAACAACAACAACAACAACAACAACAAAATAATAAAAATAGTAGAGTAATAATAATAATAATAATCATAATAACATTAATAGTAATTATCAGTATTAATGATAATAATTATAAAAGTAACAATAGTAATGATAACAACAATAACAATATGATAATAGCAACAACAATAACAGCTATAATATCAAACAATATCAGTAACGACAATAACAACATGATCATCATCAGTAATAATGAAGATAATGATAATGAGGTAACAACAACAACAACAACAACAACAACAACAACAACATCACGATTAGGACCATCTTCATCATTAACATTGATTCAGTGAGCGTACATGCCATACCCAGTGTGAGTTTTGTTTTACAGTCACTTTATTATAGATGATGATAATAGCAATGGTAATAATGATAAGATTCAGTCCCCTTCCTCTTTGTAAACTTTCACGATTTCATTACATGTTAAGGCAACCTTTAAATACACTTTCCTGTCATTACGTGTTCGCAATTTAGAGCTGTTACCTGATTTTTTTTTTCGTAGAAATTTCGTGGTTTTGATAAGTTTGTTTTTGATGGCAATATGTGAATTTTATCTTTATCATTTAGCTGGAAAAAAAATTCACTGCTATAAATGGAATTGTTACTTTAGTTTTTTCTCTGACTTTTATTATGTATGTACACATGCTCTCACTCTCACTTATTCTACCCCCCCCCCCTCTCTCTCTCTCTCTCTCTCTCTCTCTCTCTCTTTCTCTATCTATCTATCTATCTCTCTCTCTCTTTCTCTACATCTATCTTTTTCTCTATCTATCAGTCCCTTTCCCTCATAACATAACTTTAGCACAGAAACAAAAAATATTACAAATATATGCATTTTATATATATATATATATATATATATATATATATATATATATATATATATATATATATATATATATATATATATGTCAGCTGAGGAAACTGGATGTGTGATTTACAAGCTCAATGATGTTGATTTTTTTTTCTTTCTTTTTTTTTTTTTTTTTTTTTTGGGGGGGGGGGTGAGAGTCGTCTCGAATTCGAAGAAATTCAGTCATTATTAAAACCTGAAAATCAATGTATAAGAAAAGCTTTTTATCAGCTGAGTTGAATTCTCACCACAGAAACTGCTGTGAGATATTGGCAGTGAGTTATAATTTACCATTAAAGAAAAAGGAAATCAAATCCACATGCAGAATTATTGTCTGGTAAAGCTGATTTACACCCAAGTTGGATTTCATAAGCTATAAGCCAGGAGTTTTTTGGGTTTTTTTTCTTACACTGTAGGCTCTGAAAAAGGGTATGAAGGCAGTGTTGAAATTAATTATTTTATTACGACTGAGAGAATGAACAGTCAGCTTGCTACAAATTCCACGCCAAGCCACTGAATGTACGATGTGCCAAGATGTGCGAAAGCGGTCAGCATAACACCCCATTGAACTCGCGCAGTAACTAACCTGCTTGGAAGTTACGTCTGAACTCTGCCTCTTTGTCACGAACCGAGCACAACACCAAGACTTTGGTATAGTATCGTCTCTATGTATCTTTTAATGAATATCCACCCACGTGATATTCTTCTTTTCCAGTGATTATGAACCTCGCCACCTGATAACCACAATACGCCTATGACGAATATGAGGAGTAAAAACACCGTCTACAGGGAATTTTGGGGTAACCACGATCCTATTCGGTCCTGAGACTTCACCACATTTTGGCACTATTTGATAAATCACACAAACGCTGAAGGAAATGTGAGGCCACGATGCCACAGGTACACCCGGTCTTTGAAGGAGCCCCTTCTCCACACAGCTCGACAAGGACTTGCTAGCTGAAATTTGAGAGAGAGTGAGTAATATTTCATGTGCCAAGCCCTTTTTACTTGTCTTTCAAGGATACGAGCGAAAACAAGGACTTATGAGCGTGGAGCAACGGCTATTGACTCGTTCGGTTGCAATAAATATACTGCAATACTTTTATCAAACCAAGTTTACTTTCCCCAGAACTGTCATAACTCCCTGGAATAAAATGAAACAATAGCCCTCTGAATATTGGATATACTGTATATGTAAAATTGTCTTCAAAATCTACAAACATTTATTTTTATTTAACTAGATCTCCCTCTCTCTCTCTCTCTCTCCTTTTTTTCTCTCTCTCACACACACACACACACACACACACACACACACACACACACACACACACACACACACACACACACACACACACACACACACACACACACACACACACACACACACACACACACACACACACACACACACACGAGAGAGAGAGAGAGAGAGAGAGAGAGAGAGAGAGAGAGAGAGAGAGAGAGAGAGAGAGAGAGAGAGAGAGAGAGAGAGAGAGAGAGAGAGGGGGAGAGAGAATATACATCCTAGATCAGAAACTGACACTCGCCATGCTTATAATATCCAGAATTACACGAAAAATAATCTTTCTCTCTGTCCAATTTCGAATATTTCAACATGTGCCTGAACAAGAAGCTTGATTTGACAAAAGTAAAATGAATTATGGAGCAGATATTTTGCGCAAAATCGTTCCGTAATTTTTATATTACCATGGCGAAATATTCGCTAGAAGCTCGCAATAACGTTAACGTGTAGGTTCAGTAGACTCACCTGACAGTTATTAATCAGTCCAACAGCAACTGAACCATTTTCATATCATTTTTTTTAATGATTCAGTGTTTTGCGCTCATTCACTTTTATATATATTAACTCAGAAGCTGCAAATATGTTCATAAACTGCAGCTGTATAATTCTACTGCCATTGATTATGTAAATGAGTTCTACTTAATAGTCTGTCATAGTCATATTACGTTTTCTATCTTCGCTGTTGTCCTTAATTAATTTTATGGCTGATTTCAAGATTCTGCATCAAGAAAAAAAAACGTAAAGTGATGAATTTGTAAAACATATAATAAGTAGAAATCAGTATCAGAATTGGTATCAGAATCAATGCAAAAAAATGAAATAAATAAAAAAAGATAAAGAGAGAGAGAGAGAGAAAGAGAAAGGGAAAGAGAAAGAGAAAAAGAAAGAGATAAAAAGTGAAAGAAAGAAAGAGAGAGAGAGAGAAGGAGAAAGAGAAAGAGAAAGAGAAAGAGAAAGAGAAAGAGAAAGAGAAAGAGAAAAAGAAAAAGGAAGAAAGAAAAGAAAGAGAAAGAAAAGGAAAGAAAAAAGAAAAGAAAAGAAAAGAAAAGAAGAAGAAAGAAAAGAAGAAAAAGAAAAGAAAGAAGAAAGAGAAAGAGAAAGAGAAAGAGAAAGAGAAAGAGAAAAAGGAAAGGAAAAGAGAAAGAGAGAAAAGAGAGAAAGAAAAGAAAGAAAGAAAAGAAAGAAAAGAAAGAAAGAAAAAAGAAAGAAAGAAAGAAAAGAAAGAAAGAAAAAGAAAAAGAAAAAGAAAAAGAAAAAGAAAAAGAAAGTGAAAGAAGAGAGAGAGAGAGAGAGAGAGTGAGAGAGAGTGAGAGAGAGAGAGAGAGAGAGAGAGAGAGAGAGAGAGAGAGAGAGAGAGAGAGAGAGAGAGAAATAAAAGATTTTCAGTTGTGCGTTACATAATAAAATATAGATGACCTTATATACGTGATTAGGGTTTGTCAGTTGCAGATATTGTTTTTTTTCTTTTCTTTTCTTTTCTTTTCTTTTATCTTGCCATCTTTGCATCAGAAGTGATTCTAATATTCGAATGTTTTATTTTGCTTATTTATTTTTATTATTGACTCCCTGTATTCCCTACTTCGTGTTTATAATGATGATGGTGATAGTGGTGGTGGTGATGATAATTATAATTATCATTTTAACGATTATTGTTATATTATTATTAATAATAATAATGATAATAATGATAATCATCATCATCATCATCATTATCTTTATCTTTATTATCTTTATCATTATCATTGTCATTGTCATTATTATCAGTATTATTATTATTGTTATTGTTATTCACCATTATAATTATCATCATCATCATCATTACTATTATTATTATTATTATTAGTTTTAATTATTTTTTAATAATAATGATAATGCTATTTTTATTACTATTATTATCATTATGATTGTGGTGTTATTATTGTTATTATCAATATTATTATTATTATTTTATTATTATTATTATCATTATCATTATTATTATTATTATTATTATAATTATCATTATTTTCATTATTATCTTTTATTATTATTATTAATATCACTATTATTGTTGTCATTATCATTATTATTATTATTATCTTATTATTAATATTATTGTAATTATTATTATTACTATTATTATTATTGTTATTGTCACAACTGCGAGATTACTCTGGACCTTCGTGAGGCGGGATTAGGTCCTTCCCGATTGGCTCGTACGCCTCGTGGGGAACGAGGGTATCAAGCCTATACATCGGCGCGGCAAATAAAACGAGCGCCAGCCGAAAATTCAGCATTTGTCCCGTGACTTTTGACTTGTGTGCTCCCTTCCGCCATGTGACCTCGCCTGCTCCGCTGGATCCTTTCTCTCTCCCCCACGCTCCTGATTGTACATATTTGGTTATGTGTATATATTGTAGTGTAATTGTGTGCCTTTAGCAGTAAAACTTTTTGTATGTTTCCTCTGGTGTTGACCTTAACCGCTCGGATTCTTTCGCTTATTATAAGTCGAACCCTGACAGTTATTATCATTATCACAATAATCACTGATAACAGTTTACCTTATTATTATATTTATGAAAGTATTTATTATTAATAGCACTACTATTATCATCACTATTATAATAATAATGGTAATAGTAATAATATTGATATTAATAATAATAATAATAATAATTATTATTATTATTATTATCATTATTATTATTACTGCTACTACCAATACTACTACGATTATTATCATTACTTGTATTAATTGTATTATCATTATTATTATCATATCTAGTAGTAATATAAGCATTATTATTATTATTATTATTATTATTATTATTATTATTATTATTAATGTTATCACTGATATTTTTTCTCCATAGTGATAACAAAAATAATAGTAATAATATTATTATTATTACCATCATTATTTATTTTACTTTCATTGTTATTACTATTATTATCATCATTATCATTACCAGCATTATCATTAATAATAGTGTTATCTTTTATTATCGCTGTTGTTTTTGTTGAAACTGTTGATAATATAATTTTTTTAATTACTATCATTATTACCGTTATCATTATGACTGTGATTTTTATCGTTATCTTTACAATTAACTACAACTATTAACATTATCATCAATTTTACAATCGTTATTTTTTCGTTATCATCTTCATTAGTATCATTATTATGATCATTAATTATTATTATCTTTATTGTTATCCTCATTATCATAATTATTATCACTACATTATTATTACCATCATCATTGTTGTTATTGTCAATTTTATAATCTATTATTATATCCATCATTATCATCAGCACTCATGATACCGTAAAATTAAATAAATCTTACCACTATCAGTCACATATAATTCTGAAGAGTCTGGACATGCAAGCCACCACCATACTCTTATTTAATTTTTTTTTTTTTTTTTTTTTTTTACCTCATTCAAAGGGAGCTTTTCTTAACGTCCTTAACTAAAGTGGTTCTTGTTCCCTTTCATAACCAGCAGGAAAAGCCTTCACATTTATACTAAATGCCATATTCTACAACCAAAGCAAATGTAATGGGCGAATGGGCTGTTTTTCTTTCTTTTTCTTTTGTACTTGATGTGGATATGAATTGGAGAGGCTGATAGATGATGGAGGGTGAGGCATGGGTAATGCTGTGTTTGAGAGAGAGAGAGAGAGAGAGAGAGAGAGAGAGGAGAGCGAGAGAGGAAGAGAGAGAGGGGAGAGAGAGAGAGAGAGAAGAGAGAGAAGGGAAGGGGGGGAAACGAGAGTGAGAGGGGAGGAGTGAGGGAGGGAGGAAAAGGGGGAGGGAGGGAGGGAGGGACGGGGGAAGGAGGGAGAGAGAGAGAGAGAGAGAGAGAGGGGAAGAGATAGAGAGAGAGAGAGAGAGAGAGAAAAGAGAGAGAGGAGAGAGAGAGAGAGAAGGGGAGGGTGGAAACGAGAGTGAGAGGGGGGGAGTGAGGGGGGGAGGAAAGGGGGGGGAGGGAGGGAGGGAGGAGGGGGGGGAAGGGGGAGAAGAGAGGAGACGAGAAGGGGGGAGAGGAGAAAAGAGAGAGGGGAGTGAGAGAGAGAGAGAGAGAAAGAGAGAGAAAGAAAAAAGGGAGGGTGGGGGCGAGAATGAGAGGGGGGAAGGAGGGAGGGGGGGGGAGGGGAAGGAGGGAAGAGAGAGAGAGGAAGGAGAGAGGACCGAGGAGGAGAGAGGAGAGAGAGGGGGAGGAGAGAGAGAGAGGGAAGAGAGAGGGGAAGAGAGAGAAGAGAAGAGAGAGAGAGGGGAAAAAAAGGGAGGGTGGGGACGAGAATGAGAGGGGAGGGGGGAGGGAGGGGGGAGGAAAGAAGGAGGGAGGGAGGGGGGGAGAGACATGGAGAGAGAGAGAGAGAAAGAGAAAGAGGAGAGAGGGGTGAGAGAGAGAGAGAGAGAGAAAGAGGGGAGGAAGAGGGAGAAGAAGGGAGGAGAGAGAGGAGAGAGGAGAGGAAAAAGAGAGAGAGGGTGGGGACGAAAAAGGGGAGGGGAGGAGGGGGGAGGGGGGGAAAAAGGGGGGGAGGGAGGGAGGGGGGGGAAAAAAGAGAAAATAAGAGAGAGAGAGAGAGAGAGAAGGAGAGAGAGAGAGAGAGAGAGAGCAAAAGAGAGAGAAAGAGGAGGAGAGAGAGAGAGAGAGAATGGAGAGGGGAGAAGAGGGGGGAAGAGAGAGGGGAGGAGAGTCAGATTGACAGACAAAAGGGCAAACAGAGAATATGCCTTCGTACTTGCGTTCATAGATGTTCGTATCGTGGAATGCATTGTTAAGTGTGCATTAATGTTATAGGAGAAGCACACACAGACACGATATAGACTTATATTACTTTTGAAAAATGTCACTATGAAATAATCTACACACAATAACCCACACACGCAAGCCAGGAACTGGTAGAAACAAGGAGAGAGAGAGAGAGAGAGAAAAAAAACGTGAAATAAAATTCCAAAGTTGCATGAATTGCTTCCTCGTTTATGCAACGAAATACAGCCTTGGGGCGAAGGGTAGTACCTCGAGCAGCCTCAGCCTCGTTAAGTGGTAACCAGCCTTCTCATAAAACGACGGGCGTGGCGTAAAAGCCAAAAGAATTTGTGGACGTAGTTCTTTGTGAGAAAATTTTGTTTGAGGCAGAAGTATATACATACATACCATACATACATACATACATATATATTATAATATATATATAATAATATATATATATATATATTAAAATATAAAAAAAGAGAGAGGAGGGGGAGGAGGAGAGAGAGAGGAGTGGGAGGAGGAGAGGAAGAGAGAGAGAGATTATATACATAATTTTATATAATATATATATATTTATATTTTAATATATATATATATATATTATATAATATATATTTATTTTAATGTTATACACACAAAAAACCCAAAACACACACACACACACACCAACCAAATATATATATAAATATATATATATAATATATATATATATATATATATATATATATATATATATATATATATATATATACATACTTTAAAATTCAATACAAATTATATATATTATAATAATATAATATATATAATATAATATATATATATAATGTGTGTGTGTGGTGTGTTGTTTTTGTGTGGTGTGTGGTGTGGGTGTGTGTGTGTATGGTGTGTGCGTTGGGTGGTGTGTATAAATAAAAAAAATAAAAAAAATACACACACAACACACCACACACACACACACACACACACAATATATATATATATATATTAATTTTATATTTTAAAATTTATATTAATATATATATATATAGAGGGAGAGAGAGAGAGGAGAAGGGGGGGAGGGAGAGAGAGAGAGAGAGAGAGAGAGAGAGAAAAGAGAGTTTCTTGGGTTCTGAACCACGAACCACTGTGTGTCGACAGAAAAAGACGCTTTGACCCCTGAAACTACTACACAAACTTTTATTATTTTTTATGCAAAAAATTTTAAGTTGTTCTCAATAAATTTTTATTGATATTAATTTCATTTCCCTTATATATTAAAGGATATATTTGGGCATAAATGTATTATGAATTTTTAAATTTATGGGGGGAAATGAATCACCCCTGTGCAGCTTCTAAAACCCCAACTCACCGTTCATCCCCTAGGAGGTTTTACGTGCAATATTACGAAATTACCAAGCATACGACATCCAAGAATTTTCGTCTGCTCATGTCAATGGATACAGGAGCCAAACTTGCAGAGTTCAAGTATAATAGAGGAGTAAATAGCTGTAAGCTCAAAATTTTTAAATTGTGCCAAAATTTTTTAGCATTATCCTCATGAGAAATGTAAAAAGGCCTGTTCGTGGCCTTTTATTATTCAGGATGACCTTAAAGCATTCAAGTATATGTATTAACAAAGTATTTCGTACAGAAACCCAAAAATTGCAATGGCTGCGACATATTCTATTTGAACTTGAACTGTCAGGAAAAAAAAAACGTTAAACCGTTCACAAATTCTATACCTGTAGTACAGTATTCCGTTACAGTGCATTCAATATTATTTAAAAAATGATGCTGATGCATGCGAGCGTTGCAAAATAATGTATAATCTAGCCTGTATACTGCAGTCATTCAAGCTGTTCATTTCTTAACTATTGTATTACACATTCATATATTAATGAACATGTTACTATTTAAAATTCCCCCAAAATGGCTGTATTCCGTGTGAGTGGAAACTGGAAGGTAAAATAAACAGTAGTATAGATGGCAGAAGTTGCAACCCTCAAAGAGAAAGGTATATCAGTCCTCTTCACTCTCTTCCCCAAAACCAAACCCCTTCCACAGCATTTTCAATTATTGTTTAAAAGCGTTGCCCCCCTTTAATTTAGTATCAGTTGTTGAAAAAATTTTTAATATTTTGTAATATAATGATGGAATGCTAAAATTTAAGTATTGGTACTGTCTTTTCATGTAGGCATACAGTAAAATATTCTCATCCAAATAGCGCTTAGACATTCAAATAAGTCCCTAGTATATATGACTTTTAAAACTAAATACTGTTTCGTAGTACTGTCTTTAACTCTGTTTTCATAGATTCAGTGAGCCAAATATTGTGCAGTAATTAAATGTTGATATTACAGCAGAACATTAGAAAATATGATACCAAACACATTTAGTACAGTATTGTATATTGTACTGCAACTTTTACATTAATAATGCAATACACGTTGTCCACAGCAAAACAGAAACTTGGCCTAGAAGGGAAAGATGCACGTTTAGTACTCGAGAAATATGAAACAGAGGCTGTTCATGAGGTTCTGTTAGAAGTTATCGGAGAAGTGCTATTGTTCCTGGTGGGTGAGGAAGGTTATTTATCTGGTACCATCGAGGAACCCTAAGACCATCATTATCCGACAAAACCACTCATATTTCCCTCTCAGCAACAGAAAACACACCTCATACCATCTACTAAGTTATCTGATGTGTTGTGTTGATTCTTTTTGTTTAAATTTTCCCCCCAAATTTTCATTGTATTTGGGGGAAACAGAGCAGGACATGCCAGAAAGTGAGGATTCTAGGATTTGGGGAAATATTTATAGTACGGCAGCAGTTTTTGCCCACTTGGGGCCCCAACACACACACCACCCCAACACACACCACACACACACACACACACACCACACACACACACATATATATAATTTTATTATATATATAATAAAATAATATAATATAATATATATATATATATTTAGATTCAGCAGGAATGGGAGTATTTATCAAATGATTTGTGGTATTATCCCATTGCAAGACCGCGTACTTGAAATTTTATTCATTTTATTTTAAAATGCTAAAGTTTTCCCCAGTTTTTCACTAAATTTTTTATATATATTATATATATAATTTTTTTAATTATATATATTTTTAAAATATATAAAATATATATATATATATATATATATCCTACATGTTTTTTCCCTGTCACTGAAAGTATCTTTTGAGTACGTAGTGTGTAGCCCAAACCTCTTCAAATTGTGGATTTTTTTTTTCTTAAGTAGGAATGTAATGTACATAAGGATAAGTCCGATATGCGAAGCTTAGCCTCGCCCGGGCTGTGTCCCTGAGGGGGAAACCCCGGGCCGGTGACTAACCGACCGCTCCCCTGGTCAGGGGGCTGTGACGCGGCTGAGGGGCCGGCCTTTCCCGCCGTGGTGCCCAGCCACAGCAGAAAAATCGGGGAACAACTGAAATTCTCGCGCCTGGGGGAGCGCGAACCGCCGACCCCTCGGATGAGAGGCCCAAAACGTTACCACGTAAAAGCCCGGGAGGCTTTTGGGGGTAAGTTAATGGTTGGGTGTATATGTATTTTTCCAGGTTTTGATTTTCATTTATTATGTTTTTTTTTTATTTAGTGTTTATAGCTGACTTCTCTCAAAGGGTATTTTTATGGCAGAAAAGACTTTTTTTATTCTTCTTCTGAATAAAGTTCTGTTGTCTGCCTTCAGGTGTTTCATAAAGTTCTGTTGTCTGCCTTCAGGTGGTGAAACAAAATAAAAAGAAATTATCATCCTTTCTAATAAATGTTAAAGGTGCATTTTTCCTGATATTAGACAAGTTAGTGCAGTAGAGTATATGGTAAGTACACGAAATATAATGACCAAATGTTCATTTTTCATGTGCATTATCTTTCGCCTAGTATGTAATTGTATAAAATTTGGTTTTATACTACTGTTAGCCAAAGTATTTCAGGTATCAAACTGGTTATGAAAAAAGAGGGCTTTTAAATAACATGTAGAGAAAGGTGGCAGGATATTATCAAGGCTTTTGCTCTGATGTAAGTACATAGCACACAGTAAATCGTTTGTCTTTTCGACAAATTAGAACTCTTTATCATATGACTCGAGTCATGCAGGCCTTGTTTGTATTTCTATAATACAATATTGCAAATTATTAGTGAGTCATCAATTTATATTTTCCTTTTTAATGATTTTTTGAGCACGGATGAAATTTGGGGGGCTTTAATTTGGTGCAGATTTTTAGAGTGAAAACATGTTGTCAGTATTGTAAAGTTCACTGAAATGGCAGTTGGGTACAAGAAAGGTAAAGGAATGAAGTCGAATTTTGAGTATTGAAAGGTTTTTTGCGAGGGACAAAAATATTTCAGAAGCTAAAAAATAACATTTTTGCCCCCCAGAGTGGCATAGATATTATGATTTTGTTAGGCTGTTACTACTACTTTGACCTAACTTACCCTAGAATGTATTCTCAGCTTCTGCGCTTTCTTCAACAGTATGTATTCAAAGATCCATACACTCTAGATAAATCCAGTGATTACAAGCTTTTTGTTGAACAGTATGAAGGTCAAAGCAGACAAGTTAAATGTAGTTATGATATGTGACTTTATCAACTCCCATTTATAATACACCTAAGGGGACAGGTCTGAAAATTGGATAATACGAGTCCTCATGGTAATGCCACTATTGAATTTATTTCCTGGAGCTGCTTGTAAGTCTCTGATACCTAGATTTTACACTTCTTCCGTGGGTCTTTAGGAAATGTGAAAACCTTACAAAATTATGCTTCAATTTGTAGTTTTTCCACGTATGCTTATTTTAAAAATGAGAATGATTATTTTTTTTTTGTAAAAGAAATAAGGTGAATGCCAGCATGCTAGGCACGGTACTATGCTAACATATTTACACGTACCATTAAACATAGACCCAGTAAGTAAATACTCTGTACTGAGACAAATTGAGTTTTTAGTTGGTGTCTGTTGCAAAATGTTTTTGTATAAATGTGTTTTATGCAAAACCTGTTTTTAGTTTTAAACATCAAAATATGTTTTATAATTGTAAATTGTAAACAACATTAAAGAACATTACTGTTTTTATTTGTTTATTGGAGTATTGTGTTTTGATTAATACACATTGGTTTATAAAAATATTTATTTTAAAATAAACATTTATTCAATAATGTGTGGTGTGTTTTGTGTGGGGTTTTTGGGGGGTGTTTTGTGTGGGGTGTGGTGTTTTGGGGGTGTGTGTGTTGTGTGTGGGGTTGTGTGTGTGGGGGTTGTTTTTGGTGTGGGGGGTGCGTTCCCGGGGCTGGAGTGCGCGTGCGTCCCGGTTTTGGGGGGAGTACAAAATGTACGTACATAATGTAAATACTTACACATATTCCCAAACAGTCTAATCTGTATTTTTATATGTGTACCTACCCTATTATCTTTTAAACAGAATTTTTAAAACATATATATAAAAAAAAACCATATATATGATCTATGATTTATTATAAACAATCGTGTGTAATATCTGTATTTTATTTTTTTTAAAACACACAATCGCTCTCGCTCTCTTCTCCCCCCCCCCCCCCTCTCTTTTCTCTCTCTCTCTCTTTTCTCTCTCTCTCTCTCTACTCTCTTTTTTTTTCTCTTTCTTTTCACTTTCACATCCCCTTTTGGTCTGTCGTCTCTCTCTCTCCTCTCTCCCCCTTTCTCTCTCTCTCTCTCTCTCTCGCTCACTCGCTCCCTCTCTTTCTTTCTCTTAATCTGCCAGCCATTATCTATCGACCCCTCTTTCTCACAACTCACCCGCCCTCCGGAAAAGCTTTGCTGGGTTTTTGGGTTATTCGTTTTTTTTAGCTCAGCTGTTTCAGAAAACCCCCGACTGACTAGCATTCCCCCCCCTACCATGAGGTGCAAAGATGAACACACGGGAAAAAAACGTGCCCAAAGAGGGGGAACTCAGAATAAAAGGTAAAAGGGTTTGGAAGAAAAGGGTTTGGGAGGGGTTTTGGACAATGAAAAAAGGAAAATAAAGAAAGGAAAAGGTGGGTATAGATTATTTTTTTTGGGAATGTCAAAAGGGAAAAATGGGTGTTTGAACCCCAAAGGGAAGGAAGCTTTAAACTTGAAATCGATGAGAATATATTTTAAAATATATATTTAATTTTATAATATACTTTTAATATATATATTATTTTATAAAATATATTTTATATCCCTATATATACATATAAAATAAAATAATGTATATATGTGTAGTAATATATATAAATATATATATTTTATAAATATATATATATTTTATATATATGTATATATATAATATATATAATATATTTTATTTTATATAATTATATAAAATATTATAATATATATATATATATATATATATATATGTAAAATTATAGTATAAACAACATCTCTCTTTTTGTCTCTCTTCAAAATATATAAATATAATATATATATATTTTAATATAATATAAAATAATAAAATATTTTTTATATATATAAAATTTTTTTTTTTAAAATAAAATAGATTTTATAAAAATATATATATATATTATACTTTTAACACCCCACATAAGGGTATATGTATATGTATGTATATATATATAATACATACACACATTTGTATATTAAAATAATAATATATATATATTTTATAATATATATTTTAAATATACATATATATATATATTACATAACAAAAATATAATATATTATATATATATATTATTATTATATATATTTTAATAATATTATATATCCCTATATACACACATACATGCAATGTGTAAACCGTTTTTGATGAGATTGTGTCACCTAACACCTTTTTAATCGGTATCTTATCGGTTTCTATTTGAAGCTTAATGGTCGATGTCCCATCTTTGCATATCTCCCTTCTCTCTCTCTCTCTCTCTGTCTCTTACACACACGCGCACATTTCACCAAAACCCCACCCCACACACACACACCACCACCCCAAACACACCACACCCAAAAACACACAAAACAAAACACACACACATACACACACACACGGGACGTGCTTTGGTTATATATATATATATATAAAATATATTATAATTTTATATAATATATATATATATATATATATATATATATATGTGCCAAATATATTCATATATATTCATATATACAAAAATTATGTATATCTTTCCCAATTTAAACAGGTTTTCACGGTTATATATATATATATTATATATATTATTTTATATTTTATAATATATATATATATATATTATATATATAAAATTTTATTATACATATATATATATATATAATATTAAAATATATATAATTTTAAATTATAAAATAATATATATACACACCACAAACCCCACAAACACCACCCCACCCCACAACACACACAACAAAATATATATATAATATATATATTATATATAATATTAATATATATATAAAAAAATTTATGGTATTTAATATATTTTAATAAATATATGTATATATATTATGTATATATATAAATATATAAATATATATTATAATAAATAAAATATATTATATATATATATATATATAAATATATTCTTTTTTTTTTTTTAAGGAGTGGGGGGAAAAACATAACACGGCAAAGACAAAATATAATAAAATTTTTACAGTCCTTTCCCCCAATCCCATACTAAAAAACCACACAACATATATAAAGAAAAATCCCCCATGATGACAAACGTACCTTTATCCCAAATAAAGCCCCACACATCCCAAAAATGGGGGAAAAAAACCAGGAAAATGCCGGGGTGAGGGTTTTATAGCACCCCACAGCTCGCTTGCACCCCAAAAATTGACGCCAGTTTATTTCACAAATTTAAAACCCCTTTCAGTTTTTTGGCCGTGTGTATCAGGTTTTATTTTTACCCCACTAAAGGTTTTAAAACTACTCTAGCTCTAGGAATCGTGTTGCTTTTGTTTCTTCGTCGATGGGGAGAGATTATGAAAGGGAGTTTTTTTTCCCTAAAGTTGTGGGGTTTTTAAAAGGGTTTGGGGATTATCGCCCATAGCCAGTACGGATTTGGAATTTAATGGGGAAAATTGAATGAAGGTTCTATAACCCCATGTATTAAAGATTTGTTTTAAAAACCTTCAATGAAACCGGACCTGAGTAGTGAATCAAAAAAATAACCCCCCGGGAAGGGAAAAGGAAAAAAATATTCGATGATATTTTAAAAAGAATGTCAAACAAATAAAGAATATGTGTATGTAATACATTTTATAGATAATAGAAAATGTTTTATGCATATGTGCCATCTATTTTCCAAACTTCCATTATCCATCTATCCCATTATCTTCTATCTATCTATCATCTACCCCACAAACAGACATGATAACCGTTTTCCCTTTTTCCAAGAAACTATCGAAATTAAAAGTAAAGCAGGGGAAAAATTTAATAAATGATATTTAGGGTATTTAGAAAAATTTAAAATTAAAAAATAAATTTAAAGGTGTTACCAATAATTTTAAAATTTTTTTTAACTGCCAATAACCAGTAAAAATTTTGTCTATTTTGATTATGATGGGGGTAATAGTTAAAACCCCTACTAAATGATGACAAGTGATAAGAAAACTAAAGAATGATTTAAAAGTGATGCAATGAGAATGGTGAATATAAAAAGATATAACATGCACACACCCCACACAACACACACACCACACACAAACACACACACAATTTTTAAAAGATTAATACATGAGGTGGGGGAAAAGAAGGGGGGATGCACCCCCCAAACGGTGTCAGTGCCCCGGGGGGACGATAGAAAAGATTAAAATATATATTATAAAATATAATATAAATATAAAATATATATATAATATTCTTCTTTTTAACGGTAGGTTAGTCTGAAACCCCCGTGGTCACGCATGAAATTAATTGGGAGTTTTTAGGGTTGTGAGCCTTTGGGGTTTAGACGGGGTAGGGTCCCCAGGGTCCCTTTTCCCCGGGGAGTTGGCCAGTGTTACCTTTTTTGGTAATCTTTTTCTTCCCACTTATTTCCCGGGTTGGGAACCAAACACGAATTGGGGTGGGTTGGCCACCCCGAGGTAGGTAGGCAATCGAGGGAAGTTTTCCCTTTCCCAAGGGAACAACGGGGCCGGCCGGTGACTCGAAACCCCCGGAAACCCCGAATTTTCCCCCTTTGTGCCCGTCTGGAGTCCGACGCTCAAATTCGGCCACCGCGTCCCCCTATATAAAAATATATATATATAAAATATATTATATATATATAATATATAATATTATAATTTTTTTTTTTTTTTTTTTTTTTTTTTTTTTTTTTTTTTTTTTAATATATATAATAAATATATATATATATATTATATATATAAAATAATATTTTATATTTTATATATATTTGATGTATAGGGATATAAACACACACACACACACACACACCCCACCAAAAACACACACAAACCCCACATATATATATATATAAAATATATATAAAATATTTTATATATATATTATTGATAATTTGTGTATATATTATATATATATATATTATAATATATATAAATTATATATATATATATATATATATATATATATATATAAAAAAAGGATATATAAATATATATTAAAGTGTGTAAAAATATTTTATTTTATATAAATATAAAAGGGGTCGGGGTGTGTGTGGGGGTGTGTGTGTTTGTGTGTGTGTTTGTGTGTGGTGATTATAAAATATACATATATATGCATATGCAAAATTTGTATATCCTAAAGGGATAAAATACATGTCTATATGTGTGGATATGCTACAATGAAACACACACACACACCCACACACACACACAAAACAACACACACACAAACACAAACACAAACATATATATTAAAATTTTTAATTTTTTTTTTTAATTTTTAAAAATTAAAATAATATAATATTATTATATATTTTAATATATATAATAAAAATATATATATTATAGTGTGTGTGGTGTGTGTGTATGTGTTTGTGTGTGTGTGGGGTTTTTGGTGTGTTGTGTGTGTGGGTGGTGTGTGTGTGTGGTTGAATATAAAAAATTTTTTATATGTATATTGCCCGAATATAAATATCTATTTTATGTATATTGTATATATGTTATCTATCGATCTATTCACTATATCTGGATTTTAAAGATGTATATGTATGTATATAGGTATATATTTTATATATATAATATCATCTTTTCTTCTATATATATATATATATGTGTGTGGGGTGGTGTGTGTTTTGGGTGTGTGAATGTATATATTATATATATTATATATATTATATATTTTATATATATTATATTATATATATATATAAAATATATATATAAATATAAAAAATATATATATTTTTATATATTATATATATATATATTTAATTATAATATATATTTATATATTATAATAGATTGATAATACATATATACAAAAACCCCAAAATTTCGTTTTCCCTTTTGCACTGTTTTTTACATATCTCTTTATTTTTGTATCCCGACTTCTTTTTTCCCCTTTTCTTTCTCTCTTTTATCCCTCCCCTCTCCCCCAGTGTTTGTGTGTCGCGTAAGTCTCATCACTCTCCCAAAAATTTAATATCATGATATTTGAAACACGTTTGAAGGGTTTTTTACGCCTTTGAGGGAAGGATATTAGGGTTTGCCTTCCTAGTAAAACCCCATTTTAAAATTTTTATTAATATTTAACCCTTTCATACCCTTGAGAGACACTTGGTTGGGGTCGCCTGTGCAAAAATTTTATTTCAAAATACAGGCATTCCTTTTTTTAAATTTTTCCTTTCTAGGTTTTTTTTAATAGACCTCCATAATAAATATCTTTTATGAGTTTTGCGATTCCACTGTTTTGAAATTACGCGTTTTAATCCTCCCCTCCTGATTTTTAAATTTTTTCTTTTTCATGGATCATTTTATTTTTTTTTTTTCTATGTTATAGCTTCCTTTAAGACCTTTTTTCCCTTACCTTCCAAAAAAGGGCCGCATGTAGAGAGGAACCCGAGATGGGCACTCGCTTTTCCCCGGGAATTTGGTTGTTTGTCGTTGCGTGTCACCGAGGAGATAACCCCTTTGTGCTGTTTGATTTCTCAATGGTGACCCCGTTTATTGGGGGGGGAACGAAGCTTGGAAATCGATTTTTTATAAATTAATAAAAAAGAATTAGCGATTTTATCTTCCCCATGATAGTGCACATGGATACCAGATATGAATGGGGTGCGCTGATTTTCCCTCGTTTATTAATGTAGGACTAGGGTTTTATTAGTTAAAAAAAGAAGGGTTTATCCTAGATCGGTTTTTTTTTAAAAATTTAAAAATTTATTTATTAAAATTTATCGTATTTTGATAATTTTTTTTGGGGAGTCACTTCACTTTCATTCCACTCACGCTCACCCTCAGGCACGCCACCCTCACCCCACACAGACAAAACATCGCGAAATGGAAATTATATGCTCACCCTCGTAAAAAAAACCCAAAAGAAAGTGCCAATAACTATTAATCATTTTCCCTGCAAATGGCATATGTTTTAAAGGAGCAGGAATTGACATTGTATCGCAGAACATTACGTAATCATTTGGGGAAGTAAAATGCGGCCAAAAAGGGGGCTTTTAGATACTAAAAAAAACCCAAAGGGATTTTTTTCAGTATTTCCCTGTTAGGGGCTGTTCCAAATTTTTCATAGGCGAAAAAGGGGGGGTAGGTCCCTCAAACAAAAGCGTATTTCTTTATTTACGGATGAAGGGCGCCGTTAACTGGAAAAATTTAAAAAAAAATAAGTAAATTAATTTATAAATTGGAAATTCTTTTGAAAAAAAAAATGCTAGAAGCTTTTTAATTAGAAAATTACCTGTTTTTTAACTTCGTCGTTTGTAAGAAGAGTCTTCTCCAGACTCTGACCCTTGAGCCTCTTGAGACCTGAGTCAGCTCTTCTTCGTATTCTGTCTGCTACTTTATAATCTTGTGAAAATTCTCTCGACTCATCCTCTTCGGTTTATCATTCGTCTGATGATGCGTTCGAAAAGGTGCGATTGAATTTAAAATTTTTGTTGGGAGTTTTTCCTTTAAAATATATTATATAATATATATAATAATTAAAAAATTATTATATATATTATATTATATATATATTATATAGGGATGGGGTACACACACACACACAACAACATGTATGTGTAGTTTTTACATATTACCACCGCACACACACACGCACACACACACACAACCACACACACACACCAACACACCACACAACCACACACAACCACACACACACACCACACACACACACACCAAAAAACAAAACCCAAAAACACGTTTTGTAACAGTGTATTTTTTTTATCTAAATCATTTTTATAAAAAGGTGTCAAATGTACAAACAGAAAAACCACCCATAAAGTTTTTATTTTTACTTTGTTTAATAACAATAGTGCTAACGATAATGATACTGATGATAAAGATAGTAGAAATGATGATAATAATAAAGATGAAGATAATGATAATAACAATAATATCATTTATAGGCATGATGATGATAAGGCTGAAGCAACTAAATTTTACTAAAAGATGATAAAATATACACATGAAAAAGACTAACCAGATCGGAAAAAGACTAAAATGTTATTAAGGTTTCCTCTCTCTTATCAGGAGTCCAGATTGCGAGGCTTTGTAGCACTAATGAATTATCTTATCTTCCCTCCAAAGAAAAGACTCAAGAGAGTTTAATTTCTTAAATGAAGTAAATATCAAAGCACACACACAATAAAACACGTGGAAAAGTTCTTTTGATATTTAAAGGGGAGCCCAAAGTGTGTGTCTTTTTTGTCTCCTCTTCTCGGCTCCATAATGAGATATTAGACACTGGATTAAATGAGGAAAAAGACCGCCAGGGCACGAAAAGAATATGTTTTTTTTTATCAGTTTTAAGTATAATGATACACTTATATTTTCGTGTTGCTGTAGTATTTAGAAATTTGTTTATTTGAGAGATACATGTATGAACAAATATAAATCCTATGTGAATGCATAGGCTGTTTTCGGATGTGCAAATATTTACACATATATATATGTGTACTTATAAACATGCACACATTTATGTATATGTATATATGTGCGTGTGCGTGTGTGTGTGTGTGTGTGTGTGTGTGTGTGTGTGTGTGTGTGTGTGTGTGTGTGTGTGTGTGTGTGTGTGTGTGTGTCTATATACAGACATGTAAATATATATATATATATATATATATATATATATATATATATATATATATATTTTATATATATATATAAAATATATATATGTATATAATATATATTATATATATAGATAGAAGATAGATAGATAGATAGATATATGCATACATATACACACACACACACACACACACACACACACACAAAACATATATATATATATATATATATATATATATATATATAGATATATATAATATATATATATATATATTTGTGTGAGGTGTGTGTGTGTGTGTGTGTGGTGTATGTGAGTGTCTGTGTGTATCTACCTATGTGTGTATATATATATATTATATATATATATATATATATATATATATTTATATATATATATATATATATTGTATATATATATATCTATAGTATATAATATATATATATATATTATATATATTTTATATATATATATATAATATAATATATATATGTATATATATATATATATATACATATACACACATAAAGGCACACACCACACACACACACTTGCACACACACACACACACAAATATATATATGTGTGTATATTATATACACATGTGTGTGTGTACGTGAATATATATATATATATATATATATATATATATATATATATATATATATATATATACTATAGTATAATATATATATATATATATAGAAATATGTATATATATGTATTATATATATATGTACATATATATTATATAATATATAATATATATCTATATATATATATATATATATATATATTCTATATTAATATATATATATATTATATATATAGATATATATATATAGATATATATATATATATATATATATATATATATACATATATTTTATATGCACACACACACAGCGTCTCTCACTTATATATATATATATATATATATATATATATATATTATTTTATTTTATATATATATATATATATTATATATATATATATATATATATATATATATATATATATACATAACTCGCCCAGTTCTTCAGCAAACGTAGGGAAATCCGAAATAAGATTAAAATCATTCAAGCGCCAAGTTATCGAAATATTAATCGAGTAATTTTCATTTTCATATAAATTCTGCTATTCATAAGTTCAACATCTTTTCATTCAAGCTAACAGGTTTCGTTAATCAAGTGGATAAAAAAAACAAAAATTGAACTCTCTATCGTTCGT
>NC_051396.1:5579241-5584241 GCF_015228065.2 Penaeus monodon
AATATTAGAATTTCGGAATCTCTCGTCTCCTCTTCGTTGTTTCCTCATGCTGTTTTCCATCTTCTCGGGAACTTAATAGGATTGGGATTGCATAAGAAGAGTAATCAGCATTAGCGGAAAAAATGGCATTGTGAGAGCAAAGTGTTCGTTTTGTGTCAACTGTAATTCATATGCTAATGTCCAGGTGTATTGTATTTTCTGATTGACATATGCCATAAATACATTATTCAATTTTATTCATAAATGCCGTCATGGGGAGAGCATGAATGCAGATCAGGCGAATGGATGAGGGAAGAGAAGAGGACAAGAAATGTGATTAAATAAATAGAGATTCAAGTTCTCTGCAACTTTCTGCAAGAGAATCGGTCAATTAAATTTAAAAATCTTGGAGCTCGAAGACTTGACTGCTGATGCAGTGCTATTTTTCTTTTCTTGCATATAACATATTCCCTCTTCATGTTTACGAAGAAGGTTGTTCTCCTCTGCCTCTGAAGCTGTTCTTTGTTAAATACTTTTGACTTGTCAGGTCAGTTCAGGTCAATCGAATGGTAACGACGAAAAAGTTTTCTTTAAGAGTTTAATGTCGGAGATTGTACATAATTTCCGACCTATTCGTGCACTGAAGCTCCTTCCTATTATTATTTCCTATAAAGTAACTCTTCAGTGATAAATCTGATTAAGTTCTTAACAGACGTCTGATTTTCATGTATCTAGCAGTACAAAACCCAAATGGAGAGGTCATTGTTACCTCTTTCAATCGTGATTTTTCCCTTATTAAAAAAAGGGAAAATGCTTGGAGACTTTATACAGTAAGGCCATCTTTGGTGGAATGCAAACTCCAGCGCGTTGGATATTGGCCGATGACGTCATTAATCCTCATATATGCTGATTGGCTGGTGAATGCATGCTGATTGGCTGGTGAATGCACTGCCAGGCATAGGGCAAGTTAGGGAAAAACTATCGAACACCTCATTTTCCCCAGGACACTAAAGTATCAACAATGGCCGCTCGACTTGTTCAGAGACTCTCTCTCCTGTCCTCTCTCTCCCCCCTCTATCTCTCTATCTATCTCTATCTCTCATTCTCTCTTTGACTCTTTCTTGTCCTTTTCTCTCTCTCTCTCTCTCTCTCTCTCTCTCTCTCTCTCTCTCTCTCTCTCTCTCTGTCTCTCATTTGGGTTCATAGAAGTAAAGACAGGGCATTTCTTTTCAACTACAAACAGATAAACACAAGAAGCATAAAGTACATAAATCGGTCAGCACTTATTATTTATTTATTTCATTTATTATATTAGTCATTATTATTAATGTTTTATTTGTATCTATTTATTTACTTATTTTAATTATTTATTTTTTAGCTGCCTTGGTTGGTATTTTCGTAAAACTGCATCAGTTTCATCCTCGCTATGAAGAGAAAGGTCTTATCCCGGGTATACGACATTTACGCATCGTCCGTATACAGTAATGACAAACAATGTTTGTTATTTTATCAGGTTTATTTGAGTACGTTTATTAAATTTCATTTACTTTCCGAAATTTATCTTCAATTTTGTATCAAAGCCATATTACATGTTCAAACTTTATACAAACACAAAAACTTAGCAATATACAAAATCGAAGAAGTAAATTGGGACACCGTGTAGTTGAGAAGAAAAGTTCCCAGGTATTTCTAATGACTCTATCAATAACGAAGATAATCTCTGTGTTCATAGTTTATTTATTTGATCGCTGAATACAGAATGATCTAGAAATATATTTAACGAATATGCGTTGTAAAATATAAGCACGGCTAGTTTTCTCTGGTGAAAAAATGAGCACAATAGAAACGTGGTGGGTCTCTAGTAACGAATTGCAGGCTAAATGGGCGGAGCTTAAACGATGACGTAAAATAGCCAAAGTCTGAATGGCTCTCCCAAGCGCTGTAAAAAATCCAATGCGTTAGTACTTTTTCTGCTCTACCAAAGACGTTCCAAGTTGTATTTTGTTATATGAAATGTATGATCATACATGAAAGTGTATGAGTATCACCTAGATTTCATTCCAAGTGTGCTATGTGGTGCAGTGGCAGCGTTCTCGTCTAGCAAACCTGCTGACCTGCATTTAGTTCCCACGCTGCTCTTCATTGCACACTGATGGTAAGAAGCAAATATAAACAGACAGTCTGTCAACACCAAAAATAGAGATAACTACTGTACCAGAGACAATAACCTAAATTATTATATTGATATCCTGTAAAAAAAATCAAAAGTTCGCTTTGTGACAGAAGTAAATCGATTACATAAATTTATTTACTTCAAAGAAAAGGTCATAGTTGTACAATTTCGATCCTCTATGTACAGTATTTCAGATTTCATGCATTTGGTATGACTTTATCCCTTTTGCAATACCTACTCCTATGCTTTTTACCATTATATTGTCGAAAAGGTCATGCTGCCTCATACATGTGGCTGTCTCTTGTTCTCTCTCCCTCCCTCTCTGTCGCTATCTCTCCACTGTCGCGTGGCGTGGACTGTCGAATGGCCTGCCATCAACGGCAGCGATGCCACGGGCACGCCGCTATGGTTAGTCATCCACAGGAGTTGGAGGGCGTGTTCTTAAAGGGATACGCCTCAGACCGTTCGGTATACGTAGCTCTCAGGAGCAGCATCTTCGGCAGGGGACAAAGCAAAGAGCAAGAGGGGCCATCTCTCTCACAATGGGTTTCTTCAGTGGCAGCAACACAAAACGATGCCTCAAAACCACACCTTAAAGATGATTATAAAATCATACTAAAACTATGAAATAAACTTGGAAATGGACAGAAAATTGAAGTAACGATTTTAGAGATTCAATCGGAAACAGTCTGAAATTATTAAAAAAAAAAAAAAAGAAAGAAAGAAAAAAAAATTATATATATATATATATATATATATATATATATATATATATATATATATATATACATATATACACTCATCACAGGGCAAAGAATTCTACATCAGAGATAGAAATAACGGCCAAAAACTTGCCGAAATATACACATTTTAAAAGCATCATCATAAACTTCGATACACATTTTTTCTTGAAATAATAAATGACCTCAGAATGAGAGAAATGCTAAACAAACGTTATAATGGGTTCCATAGAAATTCGTACACCCCTAAAGAACAGAACAGGAAGTATCTCATTATATTGCTCTTAGCTGTTTGCAGAATACGCCCATTCTCCGTGGAAGAACCAGTTCTTTAGAAATGCAGACTTGTTGACTTTTGGAAGTAAAATGAACAAATAAATAAATAAACAAATAAATTACTCTATAAATAACAAATGTAAAATAATAATAATAAATAAATAAAATACTAAAACTTAATTGGCTTTATTGGTAAACTATAAAAGTAATACCTTATAGTCCTTGGATTTATGTGATGATGGATACAGAAGGGTTGGAATAACAGGCGATGATTATAGTTAGTTATCAATAGGTGTTATCGTTGTTATGGTGATAATCATTATTATTCATAATATCCATGATTGGCATCATCTTTATGTATCTTGCTTCATATACAATAAGTATTATTACGATTATTTGTTAGGGCGTATTTAACTGCTAGTTTTATCGCTATTATAATGGTAATGATAATTGTATAAACATCTTCAGCAGCTAGAAAAACAATGGTTGTCAAAAATTACTGTTGTTTCAAATATTGGTGGAACAATTTTAGGTGTATTAGTTCGTAATCGTTCTCGAGATATATTGTGATATTGATTTCACAGGAAAATCACCTGATTACAATTTTTATTTTCCATTTGAAATCTTTTTCCTTTTCTGTAGTAACTGCGTGATCATTCACCAGTTCTTCTTTGATTCTCTCTCTCTCTCTCTCTCTCTCTCTCTCTCTCTCTCTCTCTCTCTCTCTCTCTCTCTCTCTCTCTCTCTTTCCCTCCATCTCTCTCTCTCTCTTCCCTCTCTCTCTCTCTCTCTCTCTCTCTCTCTCTCTCTCTCTCTCTCTCCATACCTCCCTCCCTCCCTCCCTCCCTCTCTCCCTCCCATCTCCACACACACACACACACACACACACACACACACACACACACACACACACACACACACTCACACACACACATAAACACACCAATAGTGAATCTCATTATCAGCTGCCATTAGTAAATTAATGATACGGAAGCAATTTCTCCTGACCAGTAGGGAATCTTTTTCTGGCCATATTCACAAAAGCTATTGACCTTTGCACCGACAAGTTCTAAGTGCGTTTGCGTCAAGTCAGATCGTCCATACCGTTGTTTTTTTTCTTTTTTCTTGATTTTCTGTATTTTGTTTACTCTTTTCGTGCTTTATATACATTGATGTTCAGCAGTTAGAGTGACGGAGGGAGAGGGAGGGAGAGTGATAGAGAGGGAGGGAGAGAGAGAGAGAGAGAGAGAGAGAGAGACAGAGAGAGAGAGAGAGAGAGGAGAGAGAGAGAGAGAAGGGGGGGAGGGCAGACTAGAAAAGGCGATGAAGACTAAATTTTTATATGGTATACAAAGGGGTCGCTCCCGGATATGATTTTTTTTTTCCTGATTGAATTTTAAAATAGGCATTGTACAGCTTACTCTTAAGTCCAAATCTGTAGAGGAAAACATATCACCGCCACCTTCATTAAGATTCCTGCAAATAAGTACGAGCTTGTCCTTTGCAGAAACAAAGAAAATCTCTCTTTTTCCTTCTATCAGCTATCTACCAACCGTGACATCGACAGATTTTACTCGCACACACAATAATATTCATAATAATAATAAAAACGATACAATAAAACAAAAAGAGTAAATTATATAAATACAAATGTTGTATAGTTGCGTGTCTGCGCGCTTGTTTTATGACCTCTGTTCTGTATTGTTTACTAGCTTTCGCCTCCACTCTATAGGAACGGCTCTCCTGGTGTGTGGGGGGGTTAGAGATCCAAATGGCCTATTAAGGATGGATTTCCTTAAAGGATCTCCTCCCTTATACCTCGCTGGCGTATC
>NC_051396.1:5636741-5638754 GCF_015228065.2 Penaeus monodon
GATTATAATCAATATTAGTATCTAATATTTACTCATATTTCGGCTATCATCATTTAAAAGCCTAAATTATTTGAAAATCATTACGATTTGCATCTGGTAAAAAAAAAAAAAAAAAAAAAAAAAAAAAAAAAAAAATCGTAGCAAAATAAACCAGGAATATTCATCCCTCCTCCCGGTTCCTTACATCTCGTCGGCCTCCATACCAACACACACTCCCGGGGCAGCTTCTTTAATTGAATTCCCCAACAGCGAGGCAACGTGACGGCGAAAGGGGAATACCATTCGATCTGCCTTCTAGCTGCTAATTGTGCTAACGACGGAAGAGGCCTTTACCCTCGGTATACCTTGTTAGGGGGAATTTCCTCCCTGTTACGGCCGTAGGGTACGGAATCGCGCCTTGTTTTTCCCTTTGTGCATGCTTCTGCATCGTGTATGTACGGTTGCTGGTTCAGATCAGAAGGGAAATTGGAAGATGAATATGTGTGATGTGTTTGTGTGTGTACGCGCGCGCACACACTCATATATACATTTATATAAATATACATATATATGTGTGTGTGTGTGTTTGTTTGTTGTATATTATGGGCCTTTTTTGTAACATTCCTGAAACCACTAACTCTTTGATACACTCTGATATATTTTTGCCCTCTACGAGTATATTATTGGAACCTGTTGAAACATCTTTTCCTTTTCTATCAAAATCTTTTGTAACATTTCCGAAACCCTAACACTTTGCTACACTCTGATACATGTTTGCCTTTTTCGCGTACATTTTTGGAACCTGTTGAAACATCATTTCATTTTGTATCAAGTTGAAAGCAAACTTTGTGATACACTGGCTAGCCAATCAGAATGCGATATTTTTCAGATATATTTCACGTAGTCTCACATATGGATTTATATTTTAATTAATCACGAATCGCATCTTAGGTTTCTTGATATAACTTTTTATTGTAAAGTTTTATAAAATGTTTCTGTACCTTTTTAGTAAGACATCAATTACATGCTCAATCTATATGGGTAAGATTTGAAGTCAATCATGACAGTCGCTTGAACAGCATGGTGAGAATTTCCATCGTGTCAGTCATATGACGTGGTATTGACTTAGCTAGGATGAATCTCTACAAAATCATTCTGTAAGTCAATGTTATAACAAAACAAGCTCAAAAATATCAAAGAAAATAATGTGTATTCTGATTTGTAAATAAACTTAAATCAGTAGATCTAGTAAATCATCGTTATCATTGCAATTACGTAGCTGTCTAATTTGGACACGGAACCCGCGGTGAATACGATGCGATCCAAAACCGTCTGCAACTTCTGCATTTCACATGAAGTACATATGTAATAGGATTTTTTTTTCCTGAATCTGAGAAATACATTTAAACTTTCCACAGCCTTGCAAAGCGACGAGTGGTGTGCATAAACAATATAAGTTACAGAGTAGTTAGGTAATTATTCCTTTTTATTTGAAGCTTCCACAATGGTTTGCTTGTAATCAAAAATCATACCAGCATATTAAGTACTTCAAGGTATTCTGTTAACTTTTTTCAGGTGAAATTGAATAAAAAATAACTTTTCCTTTTGTCAATACTTTGTATGTCAGTACAACTTCGATGATATCGTGTTTTGTAGTGATCATAATACAACCTGAAACAATGTATCAAAGTGTTGGGAGTTTTGGGATGTTACAAAATAGCCTAAATTCAACTTGATACGGTTTGATACACACTGGCCAGCCAATCAGTGTCCTATTTTTTCAAATACATTTCACATAGTCTCAGATAGGGATCTATATTTTCATTAATTATGAATTGCATCAGCAGTTTCTTGATATAACTTTTTATTATTGTAAAGGTGCATAAAATGTTTGTGGCTTTTTAGCAATTCATCAAATACATCTTCACTCTGTATGGGTAACATTTGAAGTCAAACCCTGATGGTCGCTGGAACATGGTAAGAATTTCCAATGTGTCTGAGTCATACGAGGTAGTATTGACTTCGGTGGTGGAT
>NC_051396.1:5643105-5650652 GCF_015228065.2 Penaeus monodon
TACTATTAAAAAATATATAATATATATTAATAAAAAACAAATTGTATTTTATAATATTTAAAAATTTATAATATATTATATAACGTATATATATATATATATATTATTTATATTATATATATAATATATTTTATATATTTATATAATTTATTATTATATTATTATATATATTTTTAATATATATATATTTTTATTCTATAAAATTATATATATTATTATTATATAATTAATATATCGTTTATATACGTATGTAAGGATTCAGCTAAAAATTAGTATGAAAAGTAAATGCCCTTTTATGTTAAAAATAAAACTATTGTTGTGTAGTAGTGTATTTAAGCTACAATTGCCTGTGAAAAAAATCTATACAATTCTGTCCAAAAAAGCCACAGAGTTGATTTCACTGCCCCCCATTACAGTTACTGATTACATAAGAAATGAACATCCCAACTTTTAATTTTTTAAATTTTTTTTTCCAACTTTATTTTTTAAATTTAAATTTTGCAATCATTTTGGGATAAAGGCAAAATATGTAATCTATCCTGCCTCCCAAAATTATAACTTTCGAAATTATAGTCTTAAGCTTTTTAAAAAGAAAACGTAACATTATCATCAATTTTATCCCCAAAACTACATGACGCTCCGGAAGTTCATCTCAACTACAGACATATTTTTAGGTTTACATGATGAAAATTTACACTATTATATTCTTTGGTGGTCAGACATTACCACAAGTCATTAGTGTTCCTGACTTTTTCCAAAAACCAAAAAATATACGTTACAATTCGGAATAGGTATTTTTCTTTTTTTTTTAAGAGTTTTAGATAGATATTGTCAACCCTCTGGCCTTTTTTTTTCTAATCTTCTCTGTAGTTATATATAAAATTATATTTGTTCTCCGTTCAATTATATTGTTCTTATGTTTTAAAATTGTATTTTTTAGTGGTGGTTGAACGACCGAAATTAGATTTAATTGGATTATTGATTTTTTTTTTTTTTTTTTTGGGGGGGCATCTAGAAAATGATCTCTTATTATGAGTATGATTTAAAATCTTGGACAGTAGTTAAGGTGTTCTATTTTTTTTTTCTTCCGTCGCACCATCGTAGTTTGGGTATTTCTATTTTTTGTTGATGTAAATGTTTTAATCTTGATGCTTTAAAATTCTTTTATGATACTTTAAAATTTTTCTTTTTTTTTTTATCTTGTCCATTTTTTGGGGGTTGGTTTTTTTTTAATTGGGTATTTTTTATTTTTTAGTATATTATTCAATTTATTTTCCCAATTCTTTTGGCTGTTTGCTTTGTTTCCTTATATGCTTCTGGGTCATGGGACCTTTATGGGTTCGTTTTTTGTGGGCTTTTTTCTGCGAGTCGCAATTCGTCCTTTTATTCCGTGAGACCACTGTAAGATTATTTTAAAATTCGATTTGTTAGTGTTTTTTAATAGGGTTTTTTCTGTAATCAGGTCTTTTTTTGTTTTTGGTTTATGATTCTGCAATGATATAAGGCTGATTTTGAATCTGTGAAAATCTGTTTTGAAAATTCCATTTTTTTGCAGTATGTTAGCCCGCTTAAGGCGTAAATTCATTTTTCCAAAAATTTCTGTTGCCGAGGAAGTGTCCATAAAAAAAACGAGCTGAAATCTTTTATTAGAGCGCTGTGTTAAATTTGGGATTTAAATTTTAATCCATCTGTGAATGTTTTTTTTTAAATTTTTGGTTTTTTTCCTCATATGAAAATGGGTTGATAATGGTCTGGCATTTTTTTTGAAAGTCTCCAAAATTTTTTTTCGTAATTTTGTTATTTCATCCCAAGATGGAAAAATTTTTTTTTGATGTTTGTTGTGATATTTATTTTTATGTTACCCTTTAAATTTCTTAAATAGCTTCCACGCTCTTAATGAATTTTTTTTTATCTTTATTGGTTTTATATTCCAATATTTGCTAGGTTTGTCAATGCTTGTAACATAATTATCGGTGAATTTAAAACACCCTGTAGCTTTTTACTTTTCCCTCTTTTTGTAACTTTTGAATTTCCTTTTCACAGCTTTTACTCCCCAAAAATTTGCAAAAACCCTATTTTATTTGATTTTTAGAATGTTATAGAATGTTATCATTGTTTCTCTTTTGCAATTCTTCATTCTTCTTTTCATTTATTATTCTGTTAAAAACCCCTTTTTTTTTTAAATTCTCATATGTTTTTTTTTTTTTTTTTTGGTGGTTTTGGTGCAAAAATATAGGCCTATATATTGTTTTTGAGGAAAATATTAGTTCTCTTTTATCTTTTTATTCGGGTATTTGTCAGATCTTTTTGTTTGGAAAAACAGGACTTTGTTTTTTTGATTTTTTATTTTAAGCTCCATTCCAGTCTTTGAGCCCTTTTTTTATCCTTTTTTTAAATTTTTGTTTGCTTCTTCGAAGTTTTTTACTTATGAAATGAGGGGGAAATCGCAAGAAAATTTTTGAGGAGCATCTTTTTACCTCAAAGGTCCGAATCAGATATTGAGAGGGTTGGGCTTAAAGGAGATCCCGGGGTACCCCCCCTTGTATTCTTTTTTATTCTTTTTTGGATTCTCCATTGTGAAAAAACGAAATTTATTAATTTAAAAGAAGTGACTAGGTGAATAGCTTAGAACAGGCCCAAAATGTTTAGTAGTTTATAGTATGCAAAAAAAACTTGATAATTTAGGAAAGTTTCCTTTGAAAAGTCCTGTCTTTCAAAAATTACGTATAAATTTTAAAATGGTGAGCTCCCTTTCCTTTTTACGGTTTTGATAGGTATTGCTTTTTGGGGTTATTTGAGTAAAAAAGTTTTTACGAAGCGAAATGATTAGGGCTACTTTTTTTTTCTTCTTGCTTTTTTGATGTTAAATTTGTTTTTTGTAGTGCATAAATTGTGTTTGATTGGGTTTAAAACCTATTTAACATGTTTTTTTTTCTTATTTTTTTTCAAAACCCACTATACAATTTATTAATTATTTTTTCAAAGTTTTTTTTTTCTAGGCATGGTTTTTTACTTATAAATGGTGGACCTGCATCTGTAGGTTTTTTTATTTATTTTTAGTTTTGGGGTTGACCAAAACTTTTCTTTTTTTTTTTGGGTTAGCCTTTGCCCCCAGTAAATTTTGTGTTTTTTGTATGTTTTGAGTTGATTTATTCGGGTTTGTTTGAGAATTCATACGTTTTTCATCCAACCATAGCTTTTTTTTTTTTTGCCTTTGTTATGGAAATTTTCATTCTTTTGTTATCTTGGTATCGGGAAGTTCTAGTAATCCCTTTCCCTTTTCTTTTCCCTTTTAAAATTTCTTCTCTAAATAATTCTAGCTTGTGTTTTTCCGTATGGTAAGTTCTTTAAAAATGATCGGGTATTAAAATGTTGATTTTTTCCCAGTAAAGCTTTTTAAAAGCCCATATTTTCCCTTGTAGTGTTTTAAAAATTATTTCTTACAGAGGTTTTTTTTTTTTTTCTTTTATTGTCGTCTATACGCAGATGTTTTTTATTTTTTTTTTTCTTTAGGGTTTTCTCCATTTTTATAGCTTTATTCTTTGTTTTATCGTTGTCGCAAATTGTTCTACCCTGGTTTTTTTTACTTATTTTGTTTAAATCATTTCAAAAATTATATTTTTGAACCAGTTTTCAATAAGTTTGGTTTAAATCTTAAAGGTTTTGTTTTCAGTTTTTTTATCTTTATCCCCTTTTTTTATTCCCCACCTTCTTCTGTAAATTTCCATTTCTTTTCTTTAGGGTCTGTTTTTTTTTTTTTGGGGAAGGTTAGCTTTATGATAATGGTAGGTGGTCACTTTTTAAAAATTTCTCCTGTTTCTACCTCAAAAAGGGTCATGTTTGTGACGTTATTTTTTAGGCCAAAAGTGCTTGTTTTTTCCTTGTTTTGGGTCTATTTTGTGCTTTGCTGGGGTTTTTAAAAGGGTAAGATTTTGGACTGATATTTTATAGTTTGGGCTTAAATTTGGATTCTAAAATTTGGGTGCATTGAAAAATCCCCTTATCTTTTTTTTCCCCCAATGTGTTCCATATAATATTTAATTCTTCTTTCCCTTATTTATTACATGGATTGTATATAAGTTTTAAAAATTTTTGCTATTTTTTTGTATTGATCTTTATTTCTAGAACTTCTATTTTTATGAATTTGGGCTGTTAGTTTTTTTAAGCGTTATTGTAGTTCTTTTCTTAGCAAAAAAGTTAGACCCTCCCCCTAATGTTCTCCTTATTTCTGAAAATTTTTAAGTAAAGTTGTTTTTTTCCTTTAACAGGTTTCACATAATCCTTCAAGTTGGTTCTCTTTTTTGGGCCCAAAAATTCTAATTTTTTTCTTTTTTTGGATGCGACCTAATGTTTCATGGGGGCTTTAATCATTAGAGTTTCATTACTTTTTTGATAATAGATGTTCCCTTTATTTATTTTTTTTTTTTCCGTAAGATTTCTATTATTGTTTTTTTTGGGTTGTGCTCATTTTTATGTTTGACATGTAATGATTTCTTCTTTTTTGTTTCATCCTGAAAACTTTATTTGTTAGTGTCTCTTTTGTTTCCCCCCTTGTTGGGGTTTTATCTCTAGTGGTGTGGGAACGACTCATTATTGGGGTCTTTATTTTTTTTTGGGGGACTAAGTCTTTTGTACTTTATCTCCTTTTTAACTGCGAGTTTTTTTCCGAATGCTTGCCTCGTCTTTTTTATTTCTATTTTCTTTGATTGTCAAGGTCTTGTTTTGGGTTTTCGCTCTAATGGATAAATTTTAGATTTGACTGAAATTTTTGGGGATTGTTTGTGTTTTTGTGTGTTCTGTTGCTTTGTGTTTTAAAGTTTTTTTGTTGATGTTTGTGTTTTTCTTGCTTGTTGGGTTTTTTGTGTGATTTTTGTTTTTGGTGATTGTTGGGTTTATAAAAGGGGCGGGTTTTTGGGGTCCCCTTTTTTCTGAATAGGGTCAACTTTGAAATTTTTCTTAATTTTTTATTTCATTTGGGATTATATTAAATATTTATATTTGAGATCTCTATGTTTTGTATTGGGTTTTCGGCAGAGGTACTTTAAGGGTTTTGGTAGGCGGCCATCTTTGTGTTTACAAAAAAAGTCCGCGAGGCGAGCGAACTACCCCCAAACCCGCTCGTTCGCCATGCAACGTTGCGAAAAGTCGTCAAACGGACCGTTCCTTTATTTCGCCACGAAAAGCACGTTTGGGACTGTCAAAGTCAACGACGGAATATCATCTGAAAATTTAGATTTTTTTAGGATTTTGTCTCCTATTTTGATACCCTTTTCTTTCCATTTAACTTCTTGAAAATTTCCCCAAGACAAGTTGTAAACAGTTTTGGGGAGATGGATCACCCCGTCTAAAAACCTTTTTAATTGGTATTTTTCGGTTTCCCCTGTGGAACTTGATGGTTTCCCGTGTTTGTATATATATTTCAATATTTTAAATATACCTATTTTATCCCGTCTTCGATTCTTCTAGTATGTGGTTTTGACGATCAAAAATTTTATTTTTAGGGGAAAGCCATACACGGGTTTTTTATATTCGTTATTGTTTGTTTTATTTGGGGAGGGTTTGGGTTGGTCGTTGTTGGAAATTTTGCAGAAGCTGCCTGTCCCCCTTTGGCTGGTAAACAACTGTCAGAGAGGATTTTGATGAAAATAATAACCCGTTTTTAAGTAAATGAAAGGAGGCCCTATGGTCGGAGCTTTTTGATCTTTTTTATTCATTTATTGTATGAAAATAATTGTTTTCACTTTTTTTAGGGTTTCAGAGTTTTTCCCCTGAGAAAGGGTTTTCCTTAAAAGGGTTGGCTAGTTTTAGTTGCAATTTCTCCTGCACATTACAAAATCTATTAAATTTGTTCACTGGTTTTCCCTCTCTTCGCCTTGAAGCGTTTTTTTATTTTTGTTGTGATGCTAGGGATTTTCTGTTTCGCGTTCACTTCTGTCCGTGGCATTTATTGAGTAAAGTCTTTCCCTATCTTTGATTTTATTTATTACTGCACTTTCCATCGGTTTCCTTAATGCATAAGTTTATTTCTCCCTATTCCGAGTTCCCCCTTTTTAATGTTTTTTTGTAGTACCCGAGATCGCTGTTTTATTATTATTTGAGTACGAATTTTGTAATTTTTTTAAGATCTTTTTTAGGTAGTTATTATTTTTGTCCCCGTTTTAGGATACTATTTTGACCCCCCTTTTTGCTAACTCCCTTTGCTTAACCCGGAGCTTTTCTTACATTCTTAAGCCTACCTCAATGCCCGCTCCTTTTTTTAGTCATTTAACTGTGTGATTTGTTCACTGTTGAATCGTCCTGAGAAGTGAATAGTTTGAATGTTAAGGGTAAATTCTGCCGTTCTGCGCTTCAATTTAGCTAAATTTGGCTGCGGCTTTGTACGAGTTTACTCCTTTCCTTTCTGGTGTAATTTAATTTGGCCTCTGACCATACTAATATATAATAAATAATATGATATATATATAATTTTATATATATATATAGATATATATAATATATATATTAATATATAAAATATATATATATATATTAATATAATATATATAATAATATATATATATATTAAATATATATATATATAATATATATAATAATATATTATATAATATATATATTTTATAATATATATATATATATAATATAATATATAATATATATATATATATATAATTATATATATTATATTATATATATATATATTATATATATATAATTATATATATCTTATATATATATATATATATATATATATATATATATATATATATATATATATATATATATTATTATTTAGTATGGTCAGAGGCCAAATTAAATTACACCAGAAAGGAAAGGAGTAAACTCGTACAAAAGCCGCAGCCAAATTTAGCTAAATTGAAGCGCAGAACGGCAGAATTTACCCTTAACATTCAAAACATATATTCACTTCTCAGCGACGATCTCAACAGTGAACAAATCAACACAGTTCAATGACATAATAAAGGAAGCTGCACTTGAGGTAGGCGTTAAGAATGTCAAGCAAAGCTCCTGGTTGAAGCTAAGGAGCTTATGCAAAAAGTGGGGTCATAATAGTATCCTCAAACAGGGACAAAATATAATAAGCTAACCTAACAAAGACTCTTAAAAAAATGTACGAAAATTCAGTACTCAAATAATAAATGAAACAGCGATCTCAGGTACTAGCATAAAAACAGTTAAAAGGAGACTCGGAATAGGGAGAAATCAACTGTATGCATTAAAGAAACCAGATGGAGAAGTGACATGTAATAAGAATGAAATCATAAGAGTAGTGGAAGACTTTAACTCAAATGAATAGCCACGGACAGAAGTGAACGCAGTAACTAGAAACATACCTAGCATCACAACAGAAGAAATAAAAAGAACGCTTCAAGGCATGAAGAGAGGGAAAACACAGTGAAGACAGAATTAGTATAGACCTTGTAATAGATGCAGGAGAAATTGCAACTGAAACTAGCCAATCCTTTTAAGGAATACCTTCTCAGTGGAAAAACTCTGAAAGCCTGAAAAAGTGCAACAATTATTGCATA
>NC_051396.1:5650752-5658252 GCF_015228065.2 Penaeus monodon
ACTATTGAAAGACATAGGTTCAAAATATATAATTTTTGAACATGATTATAAGACAAATAAGTCAAACAAACCATGGTAGAATTCAATTTGCGACGAAGCGATAAAACAAAGAAATAAAGCATATAAAAATGGAGAAAAACCCAGTCAAGAAAACCAAAATAAAAAACATCTAGCAGTAGCTAGACAGACAATAAATAGAGAAAAAAAGAAAATCCTGCGAAAACCTCTGTAATGCAATAGATTTTAAAACACTATCAAGGAAAGTATGGAGCTTTATAAAAAGCTTTACTGGTAAAAAATCAACATTTGAATACCCGATCATTCATAACGACTTACCAGTATCGGGAATAACATCAAAGCTAGAATTATTTAGAGAAGAATTTAAAAGATGAATGAAAGGAAGGCATAACTAGAACTCCCAGATACCAAGATAACAACAGAAGTGAAAATTACCATAACAAAGGCAAAAAACAAAAAAGCATATGGTCTGGATGAAAAACGTATGAATTCTACAAACAAGCCCGTAATAAATTAACTCAAAACATACAAAGAATCACAAACTATTACTGGTCTAAAGGACAGTAACCAGAAGAAAAAAAGAAATGTTTTGGTCAACCCAATACTAAAAGTAAATAAAAAACCTACAGATGCAGGATCCTTCCGATTTATAAGTAGAACACCATACCTAGAAAAAAAAATCTTTGAAAATATAATTAATAGAATTGTATAGTGGTTAGAAAAACATAAGAAAATAAACATAGATTAAATAGGTTTCAAACCTAATCAATCCACAATTGATGCACTACAAATAACAAATTTATACATCAATAAAGCAAGAAGAGAAAAAAAAGTATGCCCTAATAGCATGTATCGACTTCGTAAAAGCTTTTGACTCAACTAACCAAGAAGCAATACCTATCAAAGCCGTAAAAATGGGAATAGCAGGCTCACCATTAAATTTCATACGTAATTTTTTGAAAGACAGGACTTTTCAATAGGAGAACTTACCTTAACTTATCAAGTTGTTTTTGCATATCTATAATCTACTAATCATTGGACATGTTACTAAAAGCTATTCACCTATGTCACTTCTTTATAAAATTAATATAATTTCGTTTGTCACAATAGGAGAATCCAAAACAGAAAAAGAAAAGAATACAAGGGGAGTACCTCGAGGATCTCCTTTAAGCCCAACCCTCTTCAACGTACTGATGTCGGACCTAGAGGTAACAGATGACGTCCTCAAAATTATCTATGCAGATGATGTCACACTCATTACATCAAGTAAAGACTTCGAAGAAGCAATAAATAAATTAGAAAGAGGAGTAAAAAAAGGTCTCAGAATGTACTGATGAATGGAGCTTAATAAGAAACTTATCAAAAAGCAAAGTCATGTGTTTCACAAACAAAAAGATCTGACAAATACCAGAAATAGAAATAGATAAAAGAGAACTAATATTCTCCTCAAATACTAATATACTAGGCCTGATATTTGATGCACCAAAACTCACCTAAAAAAAAAAAAAAAACATATAGAGAATTTAAAAATAAAAGTTTTCAACAGAATGAATATAATGAAGAAGAAGAATGAAGAAGTTGCAAAAAGAGAAACAATGATAACATTCTATAACATCTACATAAAACCTCAAATAAAATAGGGTTTAGCAATTTATGGGGGAAGTAATAGCTGTGAAATAAGGAAATTACAAACGTTACAAAATGAGGCAATGTAAATAGCTACAGGGTGTTTTAAATCATCACCGATAATTATGTTACAAGCATTGACAAACCTAGCAAATATTGGAATATAATACCAATAAAGATAGAAAATAATTCATATAGAGAGCGATGGAAGCTATTAAAGAATTAAAGATAAACATAAATATAAATATCACAACAAACATCAGTCCATTGCCATCTTGGTATGAAATAACAAAATATACAGAAACAAATTTTATGGATGACTTTACAAAAAATATGCCAGACCAATTAATACAACACCATTTTCATATGATGGAAAATACCAAATATAAAAACAAAACATTCACAGATGGATCTAAAATTCAAAATCCAAGATTCAACATCAGCAGCAGTCTATATAAGAGATTTCAGTCTCGTTTTATTATGGACACTTCCATCGGCAACAGAAATTTTGGAAGGTGAATTATACGCCATTAAGCAAGGACTAACATACATGCAAAATAATGATATATCAGAAACAGTGATTTTCACAGATTCAAAGTCAGCCTTAATATCATTGCAGAATCACAAACCAAAAACAAATAAAGACCTGATATACAGAATATAAACCCTATTAAAAGCACTAACAACTCAGAATTATAAAATAATCTTACAGTGGATCTCAGCGGAATAAAAGGAGACGAAATTGCGGACTCAGCAGCAAAAAAGCCCACAACACAACGAACCCCATAAAGGTACCCCATGACACCAGAAACATCATAAAGGAAATCAAAGCAAACAGCCAAAAGAATTGGGAAAGTAAATTAAATGATATACTAAAACATAAAAATTACCTAATTAAAAACAACCAACCACAACCATGGACAAGATAAAAAAAACAGAAAATTAAATGTATGCATAACAAGAATTATAACGCATACAAGATTAAAACATTTACATCAACTAAAACTAGAAAATGACCCAAACTACAGATGGTGCAGACTGGAAGAAGAAACAATAGAACACCTGATACTACAATGTCCAAGATTTAACTCATACTCATAACTCAAGAGATCATTGACTAGATGCCCCCCCAAAAAAAAAAAAAAAAAAATCAATAATCCAAATCTAAATCTAATTACAGGCTCAGTTCAACCACCAACTAAAAGATACTACATTTTAAGACACATGAAGAACAGATATAATTGAACGGAGAACAAATATAATTGATTATATATAAGCTACAGAGAAGATTAGAAGAAAAGGATCCAGAGGATATAGACAATATCTAGTCTAAAACTCTATAAAAAGAAGAAAGAAGAAGTACCTATTTCCGAATTGTAACGTATATTTCTTGGTTTTGGAAGAAGCTCAGGAACACGTAATGACTTGTGGTAAGTGTCTGACCACCAAAGAATATAATGAGTGTAAATTTACATCATGTAAACCTAAAATATGTCTGTAGTTGAGATAGAACTTCCGGGAGCGTCACTGTAGTTGGTGATAAAAATTGATGATAATGTTACTGTTATCTTTAATAACTGCTTAAGACTATAATTTCGAACAGTTATAATTTTGGTGGAGGCAGGATAGATATATCATATTTTGACTCTTTATACCAAAAGTGATTAGCAATTAATTAAGAAATAAAGTTGGAAAAAATCATAATAAATGTAAATGTTGGCATGTTCAGTTCTTATGTAATCAGTAACTGTAATGGAGATCAGTGTAAATCAACTCTGTGGCTTTCAGGACAGAATATGTATAGATTTTGTTCACAGGCAATTGCAGCATTAAATACATCTACTTACACAACAAATAGTTGATTTTATATACCATAAAGGACATTGTACTCTTTCATACTAATTTGAGCTGAAGTCCTTACATACGTATATATATACGTATATATATATAATATATATAATATATATATATAATATATATATTATTATATATATATAATATTATATATATATATATATATATATATATATATATATATAATATAGATATAATATGATATATATAATATAATATTATATACTATATATATATATATATATACATATATAATATATATATATATATTATATATATATTATATATAATATATTATATATATATATATATTAATAAAATATATATATATATAATTCATATATATATATATATAATATATATATTATTTAATACTAATATAATATTATTTATATATATATAATATATATATTATATTATTATATATTATATATAATATTATATATATTATATATTATTATATATATAATATATATAATATATATATATATATATCTATATATCTATTATATATAATATATTTATATATACTATATAACATATATATATATATATATATATATATATATATATTATATATTTATATATATATATATATATATTATATATATATATATATCTATATATATATATATATATATATCTATATATATATATATATATATATATATACATATATATATTAATATAAATATTAATATATCTTTAACGTTTTATGGCTTTATTTCTTTTACTTTAAAATGGCTTTATTTATTTATTTATTTATTTATTTATTTTCTTTCCGTGTTGTTTTGTAAATATTAATTACAGGCAAGTTGCATTCTAGTTACTGCTTTAGTCATTTGCTCTGTAAACCTCAGGTAAAGCCAGGTAACATTTATGTTTTATACTTACAAGTGAGTTTCTTCTAATATAAGTTTTTGCTGTAGTCTTTAAGGTTTTATGTTTTTGTCTGTTTTGCGTTTGTGCCTTAAAATACAATTCTTTATTTGTTAAATCTTTGCATGTAAAGGCATTTTGTAAATATAAAGTAAAGGCAAGCTGCATTTATGTTATTATTGCTCTAGCTCAGTTGTTCTGTAAATGTCAGGAAATATATATTTTTTTTTGTATTGTAGTGTTTAAGGTTTATCATTTCATTTGTTATACCTTCATGCCTTGAAATGGAAATGTTTATTTGTTAAGTCTTTGTATGTAATGGCAGTTATAACAAATTATTTTTCTTTAGCTTTTAGAAGATTCAGTACACCACGTGCTCAGGTGCTTAAACATCGGGATAATTTCAGATTGTGGTATAGTGTAAGCAGGAGTTTCGAATATTTGGAACAAATACCTTTTATTATTTTTGCTAAATATATTTAATTTAATTTACCCCCAAATAAAACCTGAGGTAAAAAAAGTGG
Source organism: Penaeus monodon (assembly GCF_015228065.2). Taxonomy (NCBI): domain Eukaryota; kingdom Metazoa; phylum Arthropoda; class Malacostraca; order Decapoda; family Penaeidae; genus Penaeus; species Penaeus monodon. Next base: position 5,655,654 of record NC_051396.1, read on the forward strand.
TGTAACAAAAAATATTTTATTAGACATGGATTATGGTAAATATGACTTAAAATTTGACTTGAAGTTTTTAAAACTTTCAGTAAAAATATATGTGTATATATACACGCATCAATGCAATACAATGCTGAAAGATATGTTATATATACAAAAGATAAAGAAAAAACAAGCAGCATGAAAAGGAAAGAAATATATAAGTGATCTATCACGGGTGCTTATAAAGGTACAGTATATATTTTCAAATATTTTATGAGCTATGAAAATAAGGATCATATTCAAAAGGAAATGAAATGTGCAAAAAAAAAAGGACAAATATAAGGCAGCATTACTTGCAAACATACAGTTTGATGCAAGAAACAAAAGTTTAGATACAAGATTTGCCAATTCATCTTGTTTTGTAAAAGCTTCTTCTCTTTCCACTTTAGGAATACCTTCAAACGGAACCTCTGGCTTAGGTTCCAAAACAATGTCTTGTAGCTCTTCTTGGATACAAAGTAAAATAAAGTTATGAAGTACTCAGGGAGCTGTAATGACTATTGGAATTCTGTCAAGTCTAGTCATATCTAGGTATTTTAATCTTCGGAATTTACACTTTAGTAAACCAAATTCTCTCTCAGTCACAACCCTAGTAGAAAAGTGAATTTTACGAAAAGAAATCTGTTCAGCTGTGAGTTGACCAGTGTTCTTGTAAGGAACAATCATGAATGGCGAGAGAGGATAAGGAGAATCACCAAGCAAATGAAAATCTCTGGGCAAATAATTGTTTTTTAAAAATGAATATATGAGAGAATTTCTGTACACCCTTGCATCGTGTACAGACCCTGCCCATCCTGAATATATGTCAAGAAATCTTGAATTAGAATCACAAACTGCTTGCAACTGAATACGTGTAAACATTTTCGTGTTTACATAGGCCTCTCTGTTTTATTTGGTACCTGGAAATCTTAGATTAGAATCACAAACTGCTTGCAACTGAATACGTGTAAACATTTTCGTTTTTACATAGGCCTCTCTGTTTTATTTGGTACCTGGAATTTGTATATGAGTGCCATCTATAGCACCAACAACGCCAGTTTTTCTAAAGAAATTTTCTGCTATTTTATTAATTTGATCTCCTGCAGGCCATACAATAATATGTTTCATAACGATCTTTAGTGTACAAGCTATCTCCATAAATACTTTGTGTAGTGATGATTTACTTAAGTTGAATCTATCACCAACACCTCTGAATGACTTTTGGTTCCCCAAACGCCAAAGTGTAGCCAGGATCTTCTTCTCTTCAGACAGGATCTTTTTTGATAAATGGGGTCTAAGAATCTGACACAAATCCTGTTGATAAAGAAAAGTATACATGAGAACAAGTGAAAGACAGTAAACAGTTGTATACATGGTAAATTCAGCATAATTTGGCATCTCCAAATTAACCAGTTAAATCCATGAGAAATCAGCCACTTTCCTTATGCCTTTCTGAAAATTTAAATTATACTGTTTAACACTATAGAAGACAATAACTATCACAGAAGTGCAAAGTAGATGTTGAAACTAATGAAGGCTTTGCAAAGGCATACATTCCAATCAGGTACCAGAAATATGAAGAAAAAAAGTTATTGGTAATTACTGAAATGGCTGTAAAAAGCTGTAGAAATAATTTCTCTTCAAATTTGCAACATTATTGTTATGCACAGAATTACTCCAACAAAGAGCAACAGACTTTGTTGCTGTGAATACGTGGAGGATTGTCTTCCTATTCATGTGCATACTAGATATGATAATAGTTTATGCGAAGGTATTCAAAACAAATGCCAGCATTTTTTCTGATACTATTAAAATATATTGTTTTTATTATATTGTTGACATAATCAGTTTTCAAAATAGTAATACTAATGGAAATTAAACAAAATTCTTTCTGCAAATCAAAGAAAATGATAAACAGGTGTAATAGGCTGAGCTTGCAACTTTTTGGTAATCAAGTATTTGTTGAGCCATCTATGTATAAAAACAAACTAAAATCGCAAATATGGCATGACTCCATGACTATAATGCAATCCCCCACAATATAATTTTGTAAAATAAGCTGATTAGAATTAATCTTTCATATTTGCGCATACATACTAAAATTACCTTATAGTGGAATTTATTTTATAATATCTGTAGTCATATGCACTGGACATTACCACGGGAAAAAATTACTCCATGCTTTACAAACGTACAGTTACAGCTGTTTCACTTCATTTATGGCAATGTTATAATAAATTATTAATACTAAAGTACATGGTGTATCGCCTCTTAGCATGAAAGTTGGCAGACGCATTCTGAAGTTGGAATTGAATTCCTCCTTGCGGTATAGGGGCACAATGTTCTCTGCATAAGCACCAACTCTGACTGGATTCCGGACCCTATGTCGTCTCTGTGCAGCTTCCTCTGCTCCCCCTAGATAATTTTCTATAGCAACTATTAAAGCTGCGTCTAAAATGGGATCATCTAATTCATCTAAAAGGACAGCAACGCCCGTAACATGCCTAGCAGCGTCGGCCATGTTGGTATGTTTGTTTACAGTAATCAGCCAAGAGGCGTTTCGCATGGCGAAACCGTTCACTCTGAA
>NC_051396.1:5665752-5683252 GCF_015228065.2 Penaeus monodon
GAGATGAAAACACACATATTACACTGTTATAGAATAATATATATGGCACTACGTTATGAGTGCAAGTGATAGTTATGTACATTTTTCTCATGTGGATTATTAAGTGTTATTAAGTGCATTGATAATGGATTAGCACAATGTTGTACACTTCCAAAATCTATTTCCGGTTAATTATCTCGATATCTTACTTGATTATATTCACTGTTAAACAGGAGTCAATGTAAAGAATAATCCCCAACTATAATCAATTTACGTTATTTTAAATTGAATGCATCAATGATATTCATTCTGACCAGCATGCATGTTTCCTATATCTCTACTGATCGCGTCTCCTCCGCTTCCATGCTGTTGTTTTTGTCTTGTGAATGATAACGTTCCAGAGTTAATATTGGATGTTGGAGAGAGCGAGTTCTTTCCACGTTAAGGACATTTATCAGCCGTGACCGTTTCCAAGCATTCGAGAAAATATGCGGCTCTAAAGGCTTTTCGTGAATAAATACTATTCATTCATTTAAATATTTGGATTAATTTTTCATAAGAACATCTATAATGCGCATTCATAGCCATAATTTGCGTGTAATGTAAAATCACATGAAGGTATGTGTGAATATGAAGTCAAGCGAAATTCATTCAAACACAGTATTTGCTCAGTGAAAAGTGCCGCAGTAATTGTTTTCCGAGTTACTTAGCATACCAGTGGTGTTTTTTTTCTCTCCAATATCTTTATTAATATTTATATAATAGTACATCAATTCTTTCTACTTATAATCTTAACATACGACAGACGGCCTAATAGGAATGAAAAATATTCTCCCCAACTACCATTTCTGAGTTGAATATACTCTGCACAGGCGCGTTACAGAGGATGAGTGGAGCCATAACACTGATGTCACGCTTGAACAGAACTGGCAGCAAAACCTTTTTGTAGCATTTCCGGAACTCTTAACAATTTGATACACTTTGACACATGTTTGCCTTTTATGCGCCTGTTGGAACATCTCCGTTTGTGTTTGTGCGTTTCCTACCTTCATACAATGTGGTACACTTCATCCAGCCAATCAGAGTGTGGTATTTCTCAGATAGGGATCGCATCGCATGTTTCTTGATACACAATTCGAATCTAAATGAGCATAACACGTTTTTGTGCAATTTTAGCAGAACATCAAATACATATTCACTTTTTATGGGTGAAATTAGAAGTTAATCATGACAGTTCGAAATGTTTACGAGTCACATGACGTGGCATTGACTTCGGTGAGATTAATATCTTTAAAATCATTTTGTGCATCTGTGATACTACTTTACAGGCTCAGAAATATCAGTCTGAGTATCTTGATTTTATATAATTCTGTCAATAACACAAGTAAATGCCCAAGATCATTGGCAGTATCCACTTGTCTGAGATTTGGACTATGGAATATGGAGCTACAATTGTGGTGGATACGATAAGATGCAAAACCTTATGGAACTTCCACTTTTCATATGAAGAAAACTGTATGTAATAATTAAAAATGTTTTGATTGAATCTAATAAATACATTTGAAAATCTCCACAGCCTTGCGAAGTGAAACATGGTGTTTCTAAACAATATAATTTGCAGAGTAGTCAGGTATTTTTTCCATATTATTTGAGGCTTCCACATTGTTTTGCTTGTAATTAATAATCATACCAGCTTATGAAATGCTTTAAAGGTTTCCCTTTGACTCTAACTGAAATCAAGATTTTTATAATAATAATAATAATAATAATAATGATTATGATGATGATGATGATGATGATGATGATGATGATGATGATGATGATGATGATGATGATGATGATGATGATGATGATGATGATGATATGATGATGATGATGATGATGATAATGATAATGATAATGATAATGATAATGATAATGATAATGATAATTATTATTATTATTATTATTAACCTTGTATGACTGCACACACTTCGATGATATCGGGATTTGCAGCAATCACAAGGCAACATCAAACAATGTATCAAAGTGTTAGGTGTTTAGAGACGCTTCAAGAAATATCTAGAAATCGCTAAGATGAACATGAAATATATATGAAAAATATCGCGCTCTGATGGGCTGGCCGGAGTGTATCACTATGTATGAAGTTAGAGGCACTTAAAATAGATGTTTCAACAAGTTGCAACAATGTGGGCGTTAAGGGCTGACATGCATAATAGTATTGGGAGTTTCGGAGATGTAAATAAAGCGTATTTATACATACACATATATATAATATTAAGAAACGATATCAAGTGTATCAAGGAGTTTGGGATTTTGGATATATTAACGAAAAGGCCTCTAATAATATGAATACCAACAACAGCTATAATGATTATCATTATTTTGTCATCATTATTCTCATTATCATTACAGTCGTTTTCGTTGTTGTTATAATTATTATTATAATCATCATTATCATTATTACTATCATCATAATTATCACAATCATCATCTTTATCTTGATCGTGATCTTTATCAATATCATTTTATTGTTATCAGTATCATCATCATTATTATTATTGGTATTATCATCATTTTATTACTGTTATTACCATTGCTATCAGTATTACCATTATCGTTATCATTATAATCTTAATAAATATGATTATTATTAAAACTTTTATCATCATGATTATTTTTAGCAGTCGTTGTCATCCTTAGTAATTAAAGTAGTTGTTGCTGCTGTTGTAAATTGTGACAAGACAAGATAATGACCGTGACGGTGATATAATTATCTTCACAAGCGCTTTTTCTTATAGTCCCTTTTTATATAAACCAAACCATTTCCAAACACAAAGCCTCCTTAAACAAGATCCTGCAACATTTTTCCACTTTTCCCTTCAGTTCATACCCGTTGTTGAGTTCCTTCTGCATCGCCCAGACTTCAGAATCAGCCCGGCTTTTCCACACCAACGGCTCTCAATCTCTAGATCAGGAATTTAATACAAGTATATTGACTGGTCCCCCTTACGAACTGCATGCCTCGTTTTACTGTTATGACGCCGTTGGAAGGCCGTTAAGATTATATATTAGCCAAAGGCATTCGCTTCCAAGTACATATTTATTCCGCTGTATGTTGAGTCTGGCGTGTGTGTGTGGATGCTGGAAGAGAATAGGGAAATGTAATATGAAAATATAATGTTGTTTTTTTGTGTTTGTTTTCTCCTCTTTCCATCCATCTTTCTTTATACGATGTGTCTACAATATTTACATGGAATGTGAATTATTTCATGTCATAGGGGTACTTACATGTAATTAAACTTTAATTTTAATTCTTTAATTCCTATTTCTATTTAATTCTATTTCTATTTCTATTTTAATTCCCATTCCTATTTAATTCCTATTATTTATAATCCTTTAATTCCTCTTTCCAAGTGGCGTTCGTGGACGATTAATAATCGGAAGAACAAACAGGCTAAACGATTCAGTATGGACTGCACAGCTTGAATAATAGTGACACGGCCTGACAGGATCATGCTCGTTATATTGTTTTATAACTTTTGAAAAGTTGTGTTTTCAATAACGTTGCCGAACATTTGAATGACACGAGGCATTTCATTATTACAGGAAGTATTAGAATAATATGTATATGTAATAAAATTAAATGCTGGTATCATTCCGAAGTCTTTGATTAGTTATATTAACTCGATTCGACATGCATAATGCTCATAACTAATTTCCGTTGTTCCCTGCAGTATCTATCGAAATCAAAATTAATCAAAATAGTATGAAGATTTGGTCACATTCCATATCGACATCTATTAATATTAATAAACTACTGAACGTTGGTGGAAGACAATGCTCTGCCGTGTACATTGCAGTCTGAAATTTTCGACTCTTGGCAAGCTAAGGCAGAAACTTGTAAACATCAGATTAAAAGTGACATTAACTTTGGCCGGATCGGGGAAGTTAACTGAAAAAAAATCATGTTACAGCCGCTTAATATCAATCAAAATTCTTGCTTAAGTGTACCCGACTGTGAGTTTTGTTCTTTAACATTGCTTAATAAAAAATATGTATACACAAGGGCATATATACATACACACACACACACACACACACACACACACACACACACACACACACACACACACACATATATATATATGTATATATTATATATATTGTGTGTGTGCGTGTGCGTGTGCGTGTGCGTGTGCGTGTGCGTGTGCGTGTGCGTGTGTGTGTGTGTGTGTGTATGCGCGCGCGCACGCACACACACACACACACACACACACACACACATGTATATATAGACAGATAGATAGAGAGAGAGAAAGATAGATAAAAAGACTGATTGATTACATACATTCATACATATATACGTGACACAAACCCAAACATAGTAACGTGTACACTAAGATGAAAAGGAAAAAGCTACAGTATATTCAGTATTTTCATTTCTTTCTGTGGATGATTTCCTTTTCATACATATATACATGCATACATCCATACATATATACACACATATATATGTATATAAGCATATATATATACATATATATATATATATATATATATATATATATATATATATATATATATATATATATGTGTTTTATTTATATTGTTATGTATGTATGCAGGGTATATATAGACATCCTTATTTATGAAGAATTATTCAGTGATAAAAATATTCGAAAAAATAATAAAGTGATTGAGGGAAGTAGACACGGCTATGTATTATATATAAATATGTGTATTTGATTCAAAATAAATAAGAAAATCAAATATTACGATACTACAGATAAATCCTATTAATGCGTAATAAAACAAATAATACAAAATTTTTCATATGTGTATGCAAAGCTCGAGTCGTATAAGATATAAAGAAGGAATTTATCGATCTTATCAAGACATCCTTATTTATAGTTTTCAGGCAAGATTGAATATTTTCGACAAACGTGAGTGTTGAGTGAAGTGGAGGAGGGTCTTGTTTGTTTGGTGTGTATTTTGATTTATAAATAAGAAACATCGATTACGATCTGACAGGATAGTATATATATTATATATATATATATATATATATATATATATTATAATATTATATATATATAGTATATATACATATCAAAATACATAATTTATATTTTTGGTTTTTGATTGTGTTTGCGTTGTATTCCTATATGTATATATATGTACATGTATATATTCATATGTATATATGTATATATATATAAATATATATATATATATATATATATATATATATATATATATATATGTATGTATATATTAATCTTCTCTGACTTTTTTCTTCTTTTTTGTGCATTATCAAGCCCCCACCTATTGTCGGCATCCTCACAGAACGAGAAATCGGCAGAACTGAGCAAATAAGCACAGGCGACTATTTTATGGGGAATGATCTAAGCTTCTAGATAATTTGCGCAGTTTAACTGAGCGTGTATGGACTCCTTTCTATTCCTTCCTATCCTCCCCCCATTCTCTTTGGTTTCACTCTGTTCCTGTTTTTAATATTATCTTTGTATCTTTCACCCTCATACTTCAAAGTAAATTTATCAACATGTATAGAAAGATTAACAGAAAACTGGATTAATATTGATTATATGACTAGACATAAATTCAACGTAAAACAACGCACCCACACACCCTCACAGTACATTCGGCCACACGTGGAAGGACATAGGAAAAGGGAAAACACAGGGAAAGGAAAAGGAAATTAGAAGAGGAGGGATAAGTATTTAAAAACCCACATACAAATATTTCTATGGTGTATACATTCGTATTCGTGTGTGTGTGTGTGTGTGTGTGTGTGTGTGTGTGTGTGTGCTTGTACACACTTCAACACAAAACTATTAAATCAAGCTCGAAAAGTGACGGCAATATTGCAACAACTGCCATAATTAGTCTTCGAAACTCACTGTGATTCACAGGATAAACTCTACTGATAACATATTTAACGACTCGACTCTATTCTTCTGTCACCATTGTGCTTGCTCTTCCCTCTCGTGCAAACAGTCAACTTTTTCACGAACAATTGTTTAGTCAGGTTTATTTACATGCACGGGGAAGGGGAATACAAGATCACGAAATGAATCCAAACAATGAAACAAGCTTCCACATAAACACACACACACACACACACACACACACACACACACACACACACACACACACACACACACACACACACACACACACACACACACACACACACACACACACACACACTGAGGGAGAGGGGGGGGCGTGTGTGTTATGCGTGTGTGTGGATGAATGTGTATTATATTTATTTATTTACACGTACATATGTAGATATGTGCATGTCTATACAGACATACACACACACACATAAATAAATAGATATATACATATATATATATATATATATATATATATATATATATATATATATATATATATATATATATGTGTGTGTGTGTGTGTGTGTGTGTGTGTGTGTGTGTGTGTGTGTGTGTGTGTGTGTGTGTGTGTATGTGTGTGTGTGTGTGTGTGTGTGTGTGTGTGTGTGTGTGTGTGTGGATATGCATATTATTATGTATATAAATATAGATATCTGAAAATGTCTATATCCATATCTATCCATCTATAAATATATATAGTATATATATATAACCTTAAAAATGGATATACAGTAGCATGAATTTCCAGGTTTTCTTAATAGCTTTTCCCTCTATTAAAATGATTTTTTATGAGAACTAGCATCGTTACCCCTTAATTAGTATATTTTTTATTCGTAACGGATCTACATCTACATTATTAATATTCTTTTTGTCCCTACCTATACCATTAGTATCATTGCAGTAGTATTAAAATGAGTGTCACTGCCGGTATTAGTATTATTAATAGTGTTGTTATTGTTATTTCACTTAATATTATTATGCCTTTCAATATTATTACACTTACATATATGATATTATCTTTCTTTTTCTTTGTTAGTCGGAATCAAGCGAAATTTGTGCACAACTTTAAAAACACAGGAGGAAAACCGGATCATAATCAATACTGAACGACCAGACACGAATAAAAATCCAGAGCAATTTCATCTAAAATAAGACATCACTTTTAAAACGAGAGCGAGAGCACTGCGGAATCTACGAGACACCAAAGAGTTTTCCGAATATTTACACGACGCTTAACTTAACGTGCAGTATCAAGAGCCACCAGTTTAAGGGAGACTCATGGCACTACTATAGTTTGCCAAAGCTCAGGTTTTGGGCTGCAGTTCTGTCGAAACTATTCCAACTCTGACGTCACGAGAGGGACAAACTCGATTCGTTTTGCAGCACCAATCTGCAACATCGACTTTCTCTAGAAGATCAATTGGATTAAAGTGCAGGCATCCTGAACAGATCATCCGAAACGAGATTCACTTGTCTTTGGACATTTTCCCTTCCTGGAATACATTCGTTTCCTGAAGAGAATACTGTTTACACTAAGCTAGTCTCTCCAAAGCCCGAAAGTAAGGATTGTGCATTTCCAAGTTTATTTGTCGTATAATAGCTGTCATTGTCGTTTTCTTTGTCATAATCAACATCGGTATCGGCGTCATTATTATTATTATTATTATTATTATTATTATTATTATTATTTTTATTACTATTATTATTATTATTATTATTATTATTATTATTATTGGTAGTAGTAGTAACGGTATTAGCAATAGTAGATTATTATAATTTTTGTACTATTACTGTACTTGTATCGTTATTTTATTTTTAATATTGTTATTGGCACTGTAATTGTTATTGTTATTATTATCACTGTATTATTATTACTGTTCTCGTGGTTGTTCTTATTATTATTGGTCTTATTACCATAATTGTCATTATCATTTTCATTATTATTATTATTGCTATTGCTATTAATGCTTTTTCCTTTTGTTATTTTCATCATCACCATCATAACCAGTATCTTCTCATTTTTATCATTATTATTATAATTGTTACTATTATTAATCACCATCATTATATTAATAATAATTTAAATAATTATTATTATCATTACTATCATCATCATCATCACCATTATTATCATTACTATTATCATCATCAGTATTGTTATTGTTATTAATATTGTACTGATTATTATCTTTATTATTATTATCGTTATTATTATCATCATCACTATTATTGTTATTATTATTACTATTACCATTTGTATTTATATCAACATGTTTCCAGTACCATATTTAATATCATTAGTATTACTATTATTGTACTTGTTATTATCTTTTTTATTAGTGTCATTGTTTTAATTGATGTTATCCATTATTATCCCCATCCTCATCACTGCCATTATTATCATATTTTTTTTGTGTTATCTAAGTAATAATTCTGCTTGTCCTTTCGTCCGTTACTCTTAAATTCACTGAGATTCACGAGGACTGCCTTTGCCTGGGCATTATCTATTTGGGGTCTTAACTAATTCACCATCTGGCTGCTATGTTCCCTTTGCCTTTCATATTTCAACTTGGTAGGAATTGTTGAAGCCTTCAGGTTTGTTGGGAACTCTAGACTGGGAATCGCCTAGGTAATCCGGACTGTTCCTCAGAGTCTGTTTCCGTCCTTGGTCGCTTTGGATGCTTCTCCAGCCCTGTCCCGGGGATTTGGTTGTGAAAGCGGCTGGTTAGGAGGGTCTAGCCTGTACTCCCGTCTCGATCAGGGAAGACATCTAAGTATCACAGTCGGAGGTTTCCCTGATTTGGGTGCAGGACTGGGGAAGCCAGCCCAATACTCAGTTGTGTGGAGACTTTAGCGGCGGGTCTGGGAGATACTACTCATGTACTTTTCATATCACCATGATATGGAAAGGCTCCAAATTGACTGTCATGGTCGTTTCATTAGGTTGTCATCTGCTGAGTCAGTGTTTTACTGGCCTTTGTATGTTTCATTCACTCGCTCACACCCCTATCATCCACCATGGAGTCCAACAGGGGGAAGCTCAATGTCAGAGCTAATTCATATACTAGCTGCAGGGGTGGAGAGAGTGTATATGCACCCGCTGTCTCATATTAGTGGCACTCACAGGGCCTTTGTGAGACAATGATGCAGTTACCGCTAGACCCTAATCTCCTGAAGGAGAATAGTTAAATGACCCGACCGAGCAAGGAAACAGAGGGGAAACGGAGGAAAAGAGGACGGTTAAGGGGAAAGGGAAGAGGAAGGGAGAGGGGGCTTAGTGTAAAAAGGGGGATGGACGATGGAGGGAAGGGGTTAGGGGAGCGAAGAAGATGGCGGAGTCTAAGGAGGAAGAGGCGGGGAAAGGGGAGGGTAGATGTAGGGCTGAGGGTTCTTTGTCATTATTATTGCTACTCCCAGAATTCTGCGATAATACCTCATCACAGTTGGGGCCGACATTTTTAAGCTCTTCGTACACGCAATTGTGTAGTAGCATGAGATTGGTAGCACTGACAACAGGGACTGCAAATCTGATGCACTTTTTGGGTTCAAACTTTCAGAACCTCCGGTAGCGATTCGAGACTGCTAGAGAGACGATTGAAGGAACGGTATAGAAAATGGAAGGAAAACCATGACATGCCGCAGAAACAGAAAAGTATCTTCTGTTGGAGTTGATAGAGCTTGATAAAGAATCATAATGTGAAAAAAATAAAGGGTAGTGAAGAAAGAGGCGACGTGGGAAGAATACCATCAAGGTACGTAAGATTTTTATTAGTATATAATAAACAAATGATGAGTTTGTACATCAAGATATAATATTTTGCCAAATTTTGCAAGTGATTCAGTTCTATAACAATGGAATCAGCATCCTTATTTTCTAAATCTGTTTAGTCATGTAGTTCTTAACAGCAGGAGTGCGTCTCCGCCAGTGCCTCTTTGTCTTTTGTTTCCTCAGCTGAATGTCTTTTGTCATTAACCCTTTCGTGGAAAATTTGTATAGACGTCATGAAAGCACAGAATTAATCACAACAATAAAGTAAAGTAGATTAATAAAAGCAGCTTTTACATTTTTTTTACACACACACACACACACACACACACACACACACACACACACACACACACACACACACACACACACACACACATATATATATATATAATCTTTCTTGGAGCATATAATAATCTTTTTAATGTCTTTACTTCTTTCTAGAGCAAAAGAGAGCGTAGTGAGCAGGAAATATATGGAGACTTTCTTCACAGTCAACTTCTCAGCTCCTCAGTCCAGTATTAACAAGGATCATGAGTCATTTGGCAATATTTGGGATTTCTGATGCACCACGATGTAAGTACACAGTATTAACTCCTGACATTTTATGTAAGGCAATGGTATGCAAAGATAAACACTCTAATGGCACATTATAAGTGATATTGTTAAATAATAATTAAATAAGAATAAAATGCTATTGTTTTGGATATTAAGTCATATAAGTATTAAGAATCTATAACAGGAGAATGAATGGCATAGATGCACTTAAGCATACCTACATGCACATAGAAATATTTATATCATTATTTACAGTGCAGTATCAGTACTATTTTAATTTTGTAAAAAACGTTCTTTTTGAATTTAGCAATGTTTAAGTTTATTCAATTATTTATTCTAAGGTAGCTTTGAAATTACGGTAAAGCTGATAGACGTTGATAACTGTGGTATACCATCTACCTCTACCACAGTACGTATCAGCACAACAAAGGTTTCTGCTGAGCCAGCTCCACCAAGCTAAAGACCTATAGAACCTACACTATCTACAAGGCTTCTTCACCTGCAGTGCTTCCACCAGCATCAGAGACACCAGAACCCTCAGCACCTACTTGTACATATCCGCCACAGCCATCAGCTTTCGACAGTGCCTTCTGGTTTTCCATCATATCAAGATAAGTGTTATGAAGGTACTATGACACTGAAGGAAAATGGAACTTGTATTTGATATGAACATAAAAGAAACGGACTTAGATTGCCTGAAACTGCAAAAGCAATTTAAAAATATTAACAAAGATGTTGTAGAAATGGAATACGTACCAGAGACTCGAGTGTGAACTCTACGAAATGAAGAAAAAAATTGAAAGAAAAAAATAAAGTGTTAGATGTGCGGGTAGCTGCTGGTCGCAGTGTGTGTGAAGCAGCAGAGGCGGTAAAAATATCCAATTAGTGATTTGCTGAGGGACCATTTCTAAACAAAGAAAATGAAAGAAAAATCTTACCATAAAGTACAAAGAAAGATTTAGCACGATTTTTGGGTTTGTAATAAAATCCGATGTAACATCACAGGGTTTTGGTTTATTTTCTATTTCTTTTCTATGCTTATAATTTCCACCACTGTATATGCTTGTGTGTGTATATATCAATATGCATAAGTGTATAAGTGTGTATAATTTTCCATTTTTTGTAGTTTGAAAAAAGGAAAAACTATAATTATATTTACTTCCCTTTTAAATAAAGTTAAATCTATTTTGAGAATGAAAAATAAACTAAATTAAGAGTAGACATAAAATAATTCATAATCAAATATACAATGATCTTGTGGAACCTCATTTTCATTGTCTGGTCGAGGGATATTTACCTAAAATGCTTCAATGTACAAAACAGCTGTTGCAACAAGTTTTATTATTTCTAGGGCTCATGTTAACTGTTTTTACCAGGTAAGAAACCTTCAAAACACCAAAAGCTCTTTCTTTTGTGTTTCTAGTCGTAATGTGTTTTCCATTGTAATTGTGTTCCTTTGCCGTCAGGAGATTTTGCACTAGGGTAAAAAGGAAAGGCTTACAGGCATGCCCAGCTTTTCCAAGAAGACGCCCTTTATGGATTCCACTTTCCCTTTCCATGCACAGACGACTGTTGCTAAAAATGTTGCTGTCATAAGCACTGCCTGGCCATCTTGCAACATTATAAATTTACAGCTGGGGACTACATACTGCCCGGAACTTTGATTAATAACAATCTAGAGAATAGAAGTCTTCATAGACCTTTCATTTGAAGCTGGTATGTTGATATACTGAGGACCCATGGTAAGGCTATTGACACACGGCTGACAATTCTATTGACAGAAGGCTGGAAGATGTCATGACAGACAGATATGGTTAGCTGATTATTGCCAATAGCCATAGACGTTTTCTGTACACGTCATAACAGTTCCTTCCGGATTAAACCAAATCTAAATCCACTGCACTTGCACAGAAGATGCAAGACACGTTGCCAGGTGCTCGAATCAATGCGATTATCAGTAAATCTACTGTATTATATGAAAAAGCGGTATCTGTGTAATGACAATTCACCCTCTATTATTGATAACGAAACGTTTGCTTGAAGAAAAAGAAATATACATATATACTCATATACGCTAGTATTAAATCATGCCGATATATATATTTTAGAGTACAAATGAAATGATATAAATGGCCTCAAATAGCCTATAAATGTTTTAGACCAAACCAAAAACCAAAATAAAGGTGCCAAACAAAAAAGTGATAAAAAAGCATTATCAGTTCATATTGGCAGGAATTTTCTCCGAGAGCTCTTACACGCGTGTGATCACAGGGCCCGGGAAGGATATTTTTTTCAGGGTGTTGCTAGCGAGGATCGTGATAACAAATGTCCATGTGGTTTAAATGTCACTTTTAGTTTTAAGAATCAAGCTTTTACTTTGAATTTGAAATCAGTCTGATGTTGTGAAAAACTCTCTATTTTATTTCATTAATATTTTGCAGAAGATGAGAATGTTTTCCACTAGAAATAACATTGCTTTTTTTGTGTAAGTAAACTCTGGATTATTATTTTATTATTATTATTATTTATTATTATTATTATTATTTTTTTGTGATGTGGTATTTTCGTGTTTAATTTTTCTCTTCAATGTTTAAAGTTATACGTGCAGTTTGAATATCCCACACCTTATAACAATTATATACTGCTGAATTTTTACATACATCTTTGAAATGAAAATGTCAGAATTTGTTTCGTTATTGCATATTATAAATATTAATGGCAACTCAACTCCATATTTTTTATGGAGTTGATGACGTCACAACATATCAATACATGATTGGTGGGATTAACTACCTAGTTCTGCGCATGTGCAGGATTAATCTTTGAGCTTAAAAGTAAAGCCTGGTCTGGAGGTGAATTAAAAGTTAATCCTGGATGCTGCCATTGCGCATGTGCATTGGAGAACTGGCTTAATTTAAACTTTAATACTGAATTAACTTTTATGGCGTATATAGAATACACCACATGTATCATAGAGCAACTATTACTTTAAGAGAATTTGGTAATGGGAATCTAGTAAACAGAAATTAGCATATAATAATAGATAACAATCAAACAACATGAAAGAATATTGTAAGTGACATATTTCTTATGCCCTGTGGTTACTGTCATGTCATTCAATGCTCAGAATATTAATTTTCTTAATTGAAATTGTTAAAGTTGACAGAAAGTAGAAAAATCCATATATAGAGACCATAGTAACACCTTTTCTGTGAAAGTAATCTGCGCAAGTACAGTTTAACAGTGCAATTTGGTATAGAGGACTGCAAAAATCTCTCATTCATATCCTAGCAAGGCATTTCTTATACTCTAGTAAAATGCTGTCACATAAGGAAGTTGTCCAAGTTCTATATCACTGAGTTATGTGAGGGAGCAGTGTTGGTCTACGCCATAATGTGAAATACAGAAGCCTTAGCATTGCTTGACAGTCTTAAGTTCTGGACAATTAACTCAGATATTTATAATAGTGAACATAAAATTCAATTACAGAATATGACAAAGACACTACTCAGAATGAGCATTGAATTAAATGTATGTTAATCTAACATCCCTGCTATAATTTGTGGTCAAGGCTTAGTAATATATTTTATAGTGATGATTTACACATTTCTGGCAAAAGATTTACCTCTATTATTTTCAAACTGTGGTAAGCTTGGTATCCTCACATAATGTACTTCATTATCTCCTTGCTGAACCGGAGGCGTGACAGAAATTCTCCTGTCATGCGTTGAAAAGGATCTATGCTATCCTTGATTATCGATATTTGATGGTGGCCTTGTAATCGGCATAGAGTAATGCCTCTCCCTTCTTTGGCCTCAAAATACTAAGTTACAACTAGAGATTTATGTATCTTATCATCAGTGTTGAGGAAACTTTCAGGAATTAAATTAGCAGGATGTGTTGCTGTTACATTTTTATATTTTCTTCATTTGAATACTAAAAATCTATGAGCGCAATGATGAATATAATTTTCATATATACCACCAACATTTGGATCACAACACACTTTACATTCTGGTTCTTCTTTCAGCCGAGGGGCTAAGACTGGACCTGTTGCCATCTCGCCACTCGTGTACAGGGCGCCATGCTGCGATAACCGTGGCGACCACCGCGCGTTATCATACTACATGAAGCGTTTTGGAACACGGCATAACCGCGCGGTTAATCCACTTTTTTTGTATTAATGCCATCCAGCGCCAGGATGAATGTGGAAGAAACAGTGTGGCTGTTGCATCGCCGCTTGAATCGGCGCAAACAGCAACAAAGAGGACCTTGTATTCATCCACTATTTTACAACTTATTCAGGTCATGTTTACGACCTCGCACCCCTCTTTGACAGAGCATAGCAATAAGTTTATCAATTAATTGAGAATATCATTGAAATCATTCGACGACTTGCTGGAACTTATCAAGGAGAGCAAGTCTTTAACCAACATCATGATGAAAGATTCCATCTGCTCAGAACAGAAACTTGTCATAATTTTAACGTAGTCCTTTGTTGTAATCTTTCATTGTAGTTCTTTATTGATACAAATATGTTTATATACGAATCAATAAGGCCTTCTAAGCTCCACATGATAGACCACGCGGATCAGTCCCATTGACTGGCATTTAGCTAATAGTGCCTGCTGTCCTCAAAACGCACAGTTCACCGCCCTGTGTGAGCGATGGCATTCATTTGTATGCACTCGATACGCCTTCAAACCGTGCGTGTGCGAGGAGGATCTTACATCTGAATGATTCCACAGACAAACACTGACTATGCGACAGCGCGTTTCCAACCACACGGTAACTACTATACCTCGCGTGAGTCAAGCTCTTAGGCAAACAAAAAGCCCATTCCTGAAAACGATACCTCTCCGAGAAATGGTTCTTAAGACGGGGAAAGCAACGAGAAATAATACCATAACAATGATACTGTTACAATGTTCCTAATTAGGTTGATATGCCAGTCAACTATCAAATCAGATTTCCGTCACACAATAGATCCAAGTATTCATTAAAGTTTCAAGCATCGTTACATGATATTATCAAAAATTGTTAAAAGTAACATAGTATAAATTCAATAACAAAAAGATATAATACCTTCACTGGTTAGAGTTGTCTTTCTCACTCACTCCCTCATTAAAATTCGTCCCTTATCATTTTATATAGTGATCTCTCTTGATGAAGCATATTTTTAAACACTCTTTGTCATTCTCATCACCAAAACGAATATATATTAAAATGGGATTATTTTTCTCTTCCTATAAAATATTTATTTACCGAAAAGAATATCTCGCCTTGTATCTATGTAATGGCGTCTCTCTCTCCTTTCCCACACTAAAGAGGCATCAAGTTCTTTATGGAGTTTTACATTAGTCACTTTAGTCACTCGATAAATTATATTTCAAAAGAAAGAAATCCATCACAATTATATCTGTTATATTGCAAAGTCATAGTTCATCAATGATAGTGAAAACACCTACATACGAAAATATAAATCACTGTTTTATACAACCCATATATAAAGTAGAGCGCCATTTGTTCTACAATTCAGAAATGTAACAGATTTTCTCTCTTCACACACAAAAAACAAAAACTTTGTTCTTTACAAAAATATAAACATTTCTGTTTAGATTCTGAACAAATATATAATTTTAAGATGAATATAGGTGTTCTCCAGAATACATAGTGACAATAGTAGATGGTCTAAATCATGCAAGCGATGAAAAATTGTCTGCCGAAAAGAAAAACACAAACAAATAACACTTATTTAAATGTATTCGAATATTTCTGCTTGCTAGGATGAAGTAAAATTATTTAGTCGTATGGCTAGTGCACATCTTTTCATTATTTTACTACGTGTGAGTTTACTTTAAAAACTTGGAAATGTCATTTCAGTTGGCTATGGTCATATCTATATAATCAGAGTACTATTACCTCTTTTTCATTTCGTAATATCCATTCTTAATTGATATAAATATTAGGAGAAACTTTTTTTCCAAAATTATGAAGTGGCTTGGCAGGAATAGGCGAGGTTAATTTCCTCGGTCCAGAATTCTTAAGGAAACATCCATCATCTTGAAAAACATACTGTTCTGTAGAATAGTTCCAATGTTCAGTGTCACGGTTATAAACAAAAGTAAGTTGTTATAAGGGCGAAACGACAATTATTTTTTTACGTAAGGATCGTTATGCGTTGGAGACGGACCCAAATTTATTACATTATTTTCAGGTATGTTATAACCCTTCCTCGTAACTCTGGGATCCCACACTTTCTTTTAAAATACTATTTCATATGATATAGAGTTCGATCACCCAACAAATCATTTCAGAATACGGCTGTAAGAAAGCTTTCAGGGTAAGAGAAGGTGGCAGAGGGAAAGGGAGAGAGGAGGTGAAAGGTAGAAGGATGAAAGAGGTAGAGAAAAGTACCTACTTTTTTCGTCCCGCATCATTATTTGTAGATAACACATACACACACACACACACACACACACACACACACACACACACACACACACACACACACACACACACACACACACACACACACACACACATAGATTTATTTCCTTCTTGTCAGCTATATTTGGCCTTATGTTTATCGAGGGGGAATGAAAATAGAAGATTCACCGTAACACCATATATTTAGATCATGTACAGTCATTCACAACAGTCACAAGATAACTAATCACCGATATTTAATAGATTCATAATTTCTCACTTTGGTAATTTTTCCAAACGCTTTTATCCCAGTATGTACCCAAGCTTTTAAAGTTCTGTGAAAATATTCGCTTCTGGAGGCAATCTTCAATATCATTTGAAGTGTGTGAAAACTGCCTTCTTGGGTGTGGAGCAAAAACAGGCTGAAAATTATGATAGTAGCATTGAAGCCTATTATCAATATCATCACCTTTGTCATCGTCATCTTCATCTTCATCTTCATCTTCATCTTCATCTTCATCTTCATCATCATCATCATCATCATCATTATCATTATCATCATCATCATTGCTTTCGTCATCATTGCTTTCGTCATCATCATCGTCATCATCATCGTCATCATCATCATCATCATCATCATCGTCATCATCATCATCATCATCAATCGTCATCATCATCATCATCATCATCGTCATCATCATCGTCATCATCATCGTCATCATCATCATCATCATCATCATCATCATCATCATCATCATCGTCATCATCATCGTCATCATCATCGTCATCATCATCGTCATCATCATCGTCATCATCATCGTCATCATCATCATCATCATCA
>NC_051396.1:5725752-5728252 GCF_015228065.2 Penaeus monodon
TATATACATACATATATATATATATATATATATATATATATTATATATATATAATAATTATATAAATGTATGTATTATATACATATATATTCATAATGTATGTATATACATTAGATAGATAAATAAATATACTTATACGTGTGTGTGTGTGAATATACATATATATATACAAACAATTATATATATGTATATATATATATATATATATATATATATATATATATATATATATATATATATATATATATATATATATATATACGTATATATGTACATACATATATACCTATCACCAATAGAGAAAACAACGAGAATGACTCCTTTATCTTTATTTTCTTCCTTGTCACCTTTAACCTCCGAAATTTATCTTCTCTTTTACGCCCGACAATTGCTCAATAACGCAGTTCGGATTTAACTCGAGGTGATTTTCCCGATGACTTTATCAAACAAGTTTCCATCAACCGGGAAATTGGAGTTTGCCTTCGGGTGTTCCACGTCTGCTCGGATGAAATGAACGTGTATTACATCACTATCATTAAGGCAGCCTTTTCGAGGGCCGAGCACTTATTTACCCCAAGCTTCTAAGGTTGACTATGCTCGATAAGACCTTTTAGTCGAGTGGAATTCGAGAAAAGATTATCTTTTGTATTGGCGAATCATCTGAACATGGTTTCTGGAGAAGGAAGAGAGGGAAAGAGATAGATAGATAAATAGAGAGAGGGAGAGAAAGTGAGAGAGAGATAGAGAGAGAGAGAGAGAGAGAGAGAGAGAGAGAGAGAGAGAGAGAGAGAGAGAGAGAGAGAGAGAGAGAGAGAGAGAGAGAGAGAACAGCAGCAGCAGAAGCAGCAGCAGCTCAAAGAAATGATATAAACTAAGAAAAAAAAAGTTAATTAAATCATAAGTGCACAGAAAAGTTACCTCCCCTGCATGGCCGCGCACAGCAGCAATAATGCGACCAGAACAAAGGGTACAGTACAGAGATAACAACCCTCCTTTAAAATATGTTTCCCTAAAAGCCTTTCCTAAAACGTTAGAGTGCCAAGCATAACGTCGCGCCTGGTCCAGTAACCTCCTTTTCTCTCCCACAAGAAGTACAATAAACGGGAGTACCTGATGACAGCTATAACCATACGCAGCAGACGAACTAATGGTTTCTCCTTCACAACTAGGAGTTTTCAGTCGCTGTTAAACAGAGCGTCAAGGTACACACAAACACAGAAATGCACACACGCACCCCCCCCCCCCCACACACACACAGCCACACACACACACATACATGTATACATCCGTGTGTATTCCAGTCTGTTTATTATGTATCTGTGTGTACCTGCTATTAGAACTAAACTGTCTTCATTAAATCATCTTTAGGGTTTAAGTGTGGTAGACGCCTCTTCAATCAGATTGCACTGTCATGAAAAATGGTGTGTGATTTAATTGTAAAATGAGTATATCTGAATGGATATTGATGAAGAGATAAATATGAAATACTAATACTAATGATAACAGTAAAGTAGATCAAAATATACTCAATAAAATTGAAATCGTGACAGCATATTTTTTTTTTCAACCAGTAGAATCAATGACTCTCAATCTTTACACATGCCAAGAGGCTATATATGCAAGACTACAATAATGTCAAGTGATCTCTACACAGATCCTAATTAACTAAATTCCTTAGTCACCCCTTACTATCTTTCCTTTTAAGCAGTCATTTATCTGAATTATTTTGGCAGGGGAGGAGCTCGTGTGACATGACGAGGGTTTCAACAATGATATATTGACGTGGCTGCAATGAAGCGTACCTTCTCTAAGTATGCTGATGTTATTCTACATGCCTGTCTGTATGTCTATTTTTCTATCTGTCAGGTTTAGTGTGGATCTATCATTTTCTTTATCTATACATTTTTCATATCGAAGGTCAAGTGGCGTCCAAAGTTTGACTGAAAACTGTATAGCTATGCGAGACATACTTAAGCACTACCGTTAGCGAATAACCTGGAAAAACCACTGAGGGGTTACCTCGCCAGGACGCTGAGAACCAGTTCTGATCCACGTGTTATCTCGTCCCAGAAGTGAATGGATTAAACTGCCGATTGATTTCGCTGTGTCGTTTTCCTGCTAAATAGTTTTGTCCGATAAATCTTTTGCTGTGTATAGTTCGTTATCATTTTTGGCAAAGCTAAGCTAAACTTTCATATTCCTGTATGTGGAATGAAAAAGAGTTGATAGATACATTGACGAAATTATTTACTTAATAAAATTAATAACCTTGTTTTTACGTTTCCCAGAACACTCTTAACAATATTTTATTGAGTCACTATTGAATTCCGCCCCGGCCTCGATTGATGCATGCCACACAAATCAACAGCGGAAAATGCAGATAGAAATATGTTTAGACCCATAGTCAGGCGTATGTGCAAACAGGCACGTGTGGGGATACATGGTGAGCGGCTTGTGTAGATTTCATTACTTTTTTGTCTCACACACACACACACACACA
>NC_051396.1:5748252-5753252 GCF_015228065.2 Penaeus monodon
TCTTTCGTATCTTCTAACTACTTTCTCTCGTTACCTCTCACTCTCACTTATTCCTTGTTCATTTAATTCGTTCTACCATACTAATCCTCCTTTTCTCTTCCCCGTTCCTTCGTTATACTATCTTATTCTTTTCTCTCGCTTTTTTCTCTCTTCCACCCCTTTCGTTCATTTTTTTCCCCTTTACTCTTTGTCATCGTGATCTACGTTCTTTTTTTTATCCTTCTCCTCTCGCATACTAATCTCCTTCTCGTTTTATACTTTTTCTGTTCCTCCGGTAATCTCATGCTAATATCGTTCATTTCCACCTCTTGGCTCCCTCTTATTTCTCTTCTTTTCGTTCTATTCCTTAAGCTAACGTCCTCATACCTACCCCCTATCCTCCACCGTAATACCCTACCTGTCCCCTTGACATCCTTGATACCTGGTTCCGAATCAGGATCCGAACCTGGGTAATCCCACGGGCGGCATCAAACACACTGGAGATGATACCCGCCCATGCAACCAACATGACTATGCTCTCTTACTACCAAATCATGTTTTTGTTGAACTATGATCGCCAACGTCCTTGTAGGACAGGGCACTTAAAAAAAAAAAAAATGTATAAATAAAAAAATTGTAATTGTTGTTTCCCGAGCTCCCCTCCTTGAGCTCCGAACGCTTCGAATTAATGGGTGGCGAATAAGCCAGGTGACCATGCTTATTTTGCGAGTTTTTATCGCTCTTTATTCCACGTAATTTTTTTTCTTCTTCTTTTTATGGTAGATAGGGACCTTAATTCTACAATACTCCTTTTACGTTATATAAGGTTTTAATATATATATATTTTTTGTTACTTAAATCTTAAATTTTATTATTTGTATTTTTTATTATTATTAATCTTAGATATCTGTTTTACAACTTTGGATATTTTTCATTTTTGATTTACGACCTGCCACATCACCTTCTTAATAATCGAACCAATTAATTAATGGCGACTCAGAGGACACTCGGGTACTCATGTTTGTTGCTAAATGATCTTACTCTGTTCTGGCTTTGTTTTACTAAAGGAGTTTACTGTTTTACTGACTCTTGTTTACGGTGTTTTTAATACCCTGTTAATCTGTTTCCGATGTATCTTTTAGTAAGTTTTCCACCTGTTTGCTTTATCTTTTTCTTATTTATTATACACTATTGTTTCATTAAATAGTCTTAAGTAAAATTTTACTTTGGTTTTGTTCAAATAATATTTGCAACAATGACGTGGCCCAGCCTGCATAAATCCTTGTAAAGAATAAACCCGTATGGGAGTTGTCTCTAGACTTGATGTTTGTGTGTATTACCCTTTACTGTGGTGTCACTGGATTAGCAAGAAGAAGTTGTGTATGAGCCGTTTTACATGTCAGTTAGGAAATGCTGGACGTGGATATTTAATCTACATAAAGTTTGCAACCTAAGTTTTTTTGTTTTTTTTGTTTTTTACATTGGCCAAAACTAGGCAGAGACGTCCCATTTTTAAAGCCTCCTTTTAATGTTAATCCGTTCCTTCAGGACGAGTTGCGTATTACTTATTCTTTATTTACTTACCATTGGTGCTTTGCTTTTGTTTAGTTCTTATCCAACCAAAAAGGAGTCAAGAACCCCATAACCAGACCCTGTTTCCAAGGGATATGTACCTGGGGGATGGGACAATAAGTCTCCTCACAGGGGAAGTGACCGGGCCCCCTCCCTCATTCTTTCAGCTCTAAGCCACTATCTCCCTTTTAGGTGGATGATTTCGGCATCGACAGAAAGCCTTACACTGCATGCAACATGCGACATTCCTGAGCTTCAAGTCTCATATCTTAATGACTACCCAATCAGTTCAAAGGAATTGTTATTTTCCGAGACCTGATGAGGTATTTGAAGAGAAACTATTAGAGGAACTAAAGAATATTAGGGTTGTGGCATGTAAAGCATTTTTAGAAGAAAGTTGATGGTTTGGAACAACTGACACAAGCTCTTCTAACTTTTGAAACACTAGCCCTTCTAGAATCATTTAAGTTAAGCCATAAGTGCCCAACCGTATGCAGTCCTTCCACTGCCAGGGTTATGGGTATGGAGCAGACTCTTACCATTTTCGTGAAAATGGAATACCAAGAGTGCATGTTAAGTGTTGTACAACAGGTCAGCTGGACAGCTGGACAGTTCCAGTATGCTGTTATCACTGCAAAGACGCCTCTGTAGCCTCTTCAAAGCAGTGTAACAGGTACAATTTTGATTTTTAAAAAATGGTAATAAGGAGCAATGAGGGCGGCATCTAGCTCAATCCGCTGCCCGGGTCTACTGCACAAGCCAGATACTTTGTAACTACTATTAACCTTCTCCTTCAACCACCATACTTTCTATGTTTTATATATCAAGGAAAAGAGATGCAGATACTTACAGCTGTAGCAATCATATGCCGCCCGTCAAAGTTAGAAAGATCACCATTGATTCTGAGGAGGAAAATGGTGGCGATGGTGAAAACTGGTGGAGGAAATACTCTTGTTCTACAGAATAACAATGATGGTTTCAAAGGATGTTCTCAGCACAGTACTACTGAGAAAGGGCGTCAGACATTTGCATAAGTAATTGTATACAGGTTTTGCACAAATAAATGTATATAGTGTAGATATAAGATATGCATTTCTTCAAGTTATATTAAACCGTATGCTTTTGCGTTATTATTGTACATTTTCACTACAGTAGTTTTTTTTTATAAGTCAATAGATAAATATTGTTATGTATTTTTCTGTATTTATTACAGTGCAATTTGTTAATATTGCTGGATCATTTATTTTTTTCGAATTATTCATATAATCCTGAACATAGTCAATTCACTGCTTCAATTATTATTGATTCAATGATTTAAGTCTTCAGTCACAATGGGTCTACTGAACTAACTGGCCAATCGTTATCTTCAACCTCCGTCCATGCTACTATCAACCTTCTCCTTCAATAAAGGCTGCAACCAGACCGTGTGTTTCACGTACACTACCAAAGTGGGAAACTCAAATCCCTCGCGCACGTAATCTCCCCATTGATGATGATATCTACATAAAAGGGAAGTTGTATGGCCTGTTGGTGCTGCAGTGGTTACAGGCGTTCAGAATAGGAAAACATACATTTGGACTGTTACATTCAGGCATAGACGGTTCCCTATTCAGTTAGGAGTCAATCAATAGTTCTACCTATCCCGCCTGTTTACCATTTTGTAAGGATTTTATTGATAATTTTTAGTTTTATATTATCATCAACATTTCTTCATGTTTGTAATAATCATAATGCAAATAAGCAACACAACAAAAAATCCTAAAAACTAAATGAAATAAGAATTCAAGTGAGGATATGTAATCAACATTGACGCCTTGGTGGCTAATTGTTTGTGGAACCTGTATAGATAAAACAAATAAATAGATAAATAAATATAAATTAAAACAAGAAAAGAAATAGATAAAAAGTGGAATTGGGGCAATTAATATACTCACTTTATAGTGGGTATAATTAAAGTTGCAAAGAGAAGAATGCCTCGGTCTAATGCTGATGAATTAGCCCCAATAAAGTCCCCTAATTTAGATAATTTATGTAAAAAGAAATCTTACATATCAGACTAATACATAAGATATTATTTGAAAATATGACTGTTGGTAAATCGTAGGACATTCTTAATTGTATTCCAACAATTGATACAGTATCCGTTTGCTCTATAAAGTGCCATCTTCCACAATAGCAGTGTCACAATGTCAGTCCAATTTTAAAACGGGTAAAATTGAGCCTTCACCTATACCAAGGGTTGGTAGTGCTATTCTTGCAGTAAAAAAGGATGGGTCTCGTCAGTTCTATGTTGATTACGGAAAGTTGAATAATGACACCATGGGGATACATATTCATTTCCTAAGACAGAAGAAACTACTGCCAGCCTTGGTGAAGCAACTTAATGGGCTAGAGATTTGTGAGGTATATCGCCGTAAAACAGCATTTTCGGATCAGATGGACAGACTGTTTTCTAATGAATAACATTAGGCGTAAAATTGGCTCGAAATGCATTTTATGTTGTAAGGTTTTGAGCCCAGTTAAAGGTCGTTATACTCCTCACTACTTGGGAGATATAATTTATATTAGAGATTTTGCTACTCTTCTGTGTTGTCTGTTTGAGATTTTGACACTTGTTTCAGGCAGTTATTAAATGAAAGAAGGCAGTGTGTGAAACTTGGAACAGACCTACACCCGTCATTTCTCTGCAGGCGATAAGTTTATGGGTTAATCTGGATTCGAAGCCATTTGCAACAATCTTTAAAATGTAGCTAGTCCACTCTATGATATGATCAAAAACAACCTCTAGGCATATGGAAACATAACACCGTTTTATCTTGTTTAAAGGACGCATTAGTTATAGCTCCTTGAAATATCCGAACTTTGTTTTGCCCCTTGACATTAATACGCAGTAAAGTTTGCGAGCTGTTGGTGTTTGTCTAATCCAAATTATAAGGGGCAATCTCACCTTGTTTCCTAGTATATTAGCAATTGCAAAGATGATGAGATTCGTTATTCGTCAATTGAACTAGAACCTGCTGTTGAAGCAACGTAAGTATATAATCTCTATGTATATTGCTGTACTTTTCATATCGATTACTTACAGCAATTGGCTCTGAGCTCGTTACCAAACGATAAACAAGAAGAATCTGGATTTTTGTATTTCTTCCAAATAGTACTGTTCTTTCGGTATCATATATTTGATACTTCCATAACTAATGATATTGGTTATCGTAAAGAAAAGGAGAATGCCAAAAATATGAATGAGACCGAATAATCTTACAGAGGTAATATTACTATATGTAATTACATTTGATGAAGGTGCAGTTTCGAAATATTAGCTTTTATCCTCATCTTGCTCTGTGGATTTTTATTATTATTATTATTATTTATACTTATGCGTTACATTTTTGTCACTTTGAAGTATTTCAGGACTTCCTCTCCCCACATGTGCCTCTCTTCTTTTCCTT
>NC_051396.1:5768252-5775752 GCF_015228065.2 Penaeus monodon
CTTCCTTCCCCTCTCTCTCTCTCTCTCTCTCTCTCTCTCTCTCTCTCTCTCTCTCTCTCTCTCTCTCTCTCTCTCTCTCTCTCTCTCTCTCTCTCTCTCCACACACCCATACACACACACAATATATACAAGAAGAACTTACACCAAAATCCGTGCATCAGACTCCCTTCCTTTGTTTCAGTTGGTAATATTCAAGTGCAATTAATCCAATTTACATTACTCTCGGCTGTATTCACGGAAGCTCCGATCCGATCTCGTTGTATTCCAACATCTTCGTTTCATCTAAGGTTCAAAGGCGCGAGGTTCCTTTGGTGTGTTGGCTATTGCTGTTGTCAGTCGCTTACGGAACACATGCAGCGTACTTTATTTCGGTTTTATTAAAGAAGCTGGTGTGGTTGAACGTCCGGTGGCTTGTTTTGTGGAAATGATCAAAGTGAAACGAAAATTAACTTAATTCGTTGTCAATTTGTCTATGGTTACCAGGCTAGTGTGGGTAAATTGAACTCTCTTCTGAAACAGTTCTATTTCTCTATTCTCAGAATTTACTTTAATCTTAATATCATATCTGAGTTTGGTATTGATGTCACAGTAATGACATCGTATGATGAAATATCGAGTTTGATGTTACTGTGTTAACCCTTTGTGGCCAGATACCAAAACACGCTTTATTTATTTATCTATTTAGTTTATTTTCATTTATTTTTTATACGACAGCGTTCATAGTAGAAGCCCATCTTTATGTTCAACCAGAGCCTCCAAACTTTTTGGCCGATTTGTTTTGATAAAGCGCGCATGAACTGGAATGCACGGTAAATATCAACTGAAAAGATCAGACTAGCACTGTGCGATCTTTTAAATAAGCAGTAATAGCAAGCTTGAAATAATAAATAAATAAGTAAAATGAAAAAAGCTATCTCTAACGGTACCTAAATAGCTGATCACTGAATGAAACGAATCATGAACAGTGATTTATTTCTAACAAGGAAAGTGCATGACTAGTTGCGTAAAAAAACGAAAAGTAGGTCACAGGCATTCACATATACACATTCTTCTCCGTCTCTCTCGCTACTTATATAAAAAAAATAATTACCTCCGTAACTTACGGAATAGAGTGTTTTGTATTCACACTTTGACTATATTTGTCTATCTACGTGTCTATCTGTGTCTCAGTCTGGTAACCATATACACACACATGCATCATACACCTATACAAATACGCGTGTATCCTCACGAATATGTATAACTTTGCATGCACATGTTAATGTTTGCATATATATTTTATATATATATATATATATATATATATATATATATATATATATATATATATAGATAGATAGATAGATAGATAGATAGATAGATAGATAAATACATATATACCTGTATATATATGTATATATCTATGTATGTTTACTTGTATATGTTTGTAAATATATTTATACATATATGTACACACACACACACACACACACACACACACACACACACACACACACACACACACACACACACACACACACACACACACACACACACACATATATATGATATATATGTATATATATATATATATATATATATATATATATATATATATATATATATAATGTGTGTATATATATGTATATATATTGTTCACCTACGAGGAAATTTTATAATCTGAATTAATGTGTGTATATCTATCTGTCTATCTCTATATGCATAAAATGTTTACCTACGAGGAAAATTGATAATGCTGGATTAATATCCACAACCGGATTTCCCAACTGTCTTTAGAAGCCAAAATGTATTTCTACTAAAGCTCAACTTTCGGATTCTTTTCATTTTTGAGATATTGGCAGGTGATACCCTTGATATTCTTCATATTTCAGGAAGTCAGGGGAAGTAGGAGCTTATATGCAGGACTGAGACTCATGACAGGAAACGGGAAGTGTGAAAAGTGAAAGGAGGAAGGAGCTTGGCATCTGGCTGCTGGAGGTGATTGGGTAAAGTGTTTTACTTTACTTTCACAAAACAAAATATTTACGTATGTATTCTTTCCCTGTTCTCTGTCAGGATATGCGAATTTATGTGCATATATATATACTATAATATATATATAAATATATATATATATATATATATATATATATATCTTTTATATATATGCTTATATTCACACACACACATATATAATATATATATATATATATATATATATATATATATATATATATATATATATATATATATAAAATATGTGTGTGTGTGTGTGTGTATGTGTGTGTGTGTGTGTGTGTGTGTGTGTGTGTGTGTGTGTTTGTCTCTGTGTGTATGTGTGTGTGTGTGCATATATAGACACATATATGTATTTATACACACACACACACACACGCATATCTATCTATCTATCTATCTATCTATCTATCTATCTATCTATCTATATCTATATATATATATATATATATATATATATATATATATATATATATAAACACACACACATAAGTGTGTGTGTGTGTGTGTGTGTTAAATTCTTATATATGCTTATATATATACACATATATATTATACATATGTATGCATATATGTATATATATTTGTGTGTGTAATATATATATATATATATATATATATATATATATATATATATATATATATATATATATAACATATATAATATAATTACAAGTCATTAAACAAACTTCTATCCTGTTGCTTATAAAACTGTAAACAAAAAACTCATACATTATGGGAGCACAATTTACCTGGTTCCTCCTTCCAGTTGGTCGTTCACTTTGCCTCAGGCCGTAGTGGGTCTCGCCACTCACCCTTTAAAAAAATCGTTGTCTTAATTTCCATGGCATAATTGCCATGTATACGTAATATATATATATATATATATATATATATATATATATATATATATATATATATATATATATATATATTTATATTTGAATTACAATTTTTCACTCTTTCTATTTCGAAAATACATACCCAAAGATATTTCTCATTATCCTCCTTGTTATCTCCCTCGTTTTCCCGCATTTCCCCCTCTTTCTCACCCCCCCCCCCCCATCTCTTTCTCTGAACCAATACTTTCTTCTCCCCCGTCTCTCTCTCTTAATCCCTCTCCCCCCTCCCGTCACTGTCTCTCAATCTCTCTCTTTCCCCCTCTTTCTCTCACCCGCCACCCCTCTCTCTCTCAGTCCCCCTTCCTCTATCTCTCTTTATTTGTCTCTGATCCAGATTCACCCACCTCACGTCCTTATCTTTATCTCCCTCTCTCTTTTTCTCTCAATCTCTTCCCCCCTCTCTCTCGCTCTCTCTCTTCCTCATTCCCTCCCCCCGCTCTCTCTCTCTCTCTCTCTCTCTCTCTCTCTCTCTCTCTCTCTCTCTCTCTCTCTCTCACTCTCTGTCTTTCTGTGTCTGATCCAGACTAACCCCCCCTCCTCCTTATCACGCTCCCCCGACTCTTTAGTTCCTTGACGTGATCAGCCTGAAACGAAAAATCCACCGTGAATAAAGTTTTTCTCCCAGGCGACATCTCGTCTTCGTGGGAGTCACCTGTCGTGTGCAGTCAGTCCCAGAGAGTTTGTTTATCATGACTCTTTCTCTCTCTTATTTTTCATTTATTATTTTCTTTCTTTCATTACCTTATCCTTGGTGTGTTTGTAAAATCGAGGAATAGAAGGAGCAGGTGGTTATCACAGCTGATAATCCGTTGGGGTGAATAAGGAGGGAGAGGTTTTATGTTAATGAAGGAAATTTGACATTATGGTGATGATGGTGAGAATGGGAATGTGGATAATTCGGTTTAGTGTTGTTTTTTCTCTCTCTCTCTTTTCCTTTCTGTTCTCTTCTTTTCGTCATCACCTTCTTCGCCGTCTTTGTGTTTATGAGACGAGGAATATAAGAAAAATGTAATCATTATGACATATTATGATGGTGAGAATGATTTTTCCAGAAGGTATGCTCTTAACAGATATATGATGATTGTAATGATGTTGAGGAGGATAGTGATGATGAAAATGATAATCATAGTAACTGCAATATAAGTGCCATAATTACCATTTTTTTTCTTATTTTAGAGTGTAAAAAAAACCTTTGAGCTCGATGCACTTGTGTCAAGAGCAGCAGCGAAGGAAAGGCCTTTAATATTGTGATTCTGATTATGATAATAAAGGTAGAAATAACAATAATACACTTATATGTTACACCTGAAATCATAATCTCTGTGAGCGCAACCTTGGTTCTTTTTCTTTTGATATTAAAATGCGGTCTTGAAGTCGCGTCAATTTGGTGTAAAATTGATAACATACCTATATTCGTGTGTTTTCATGTACTACCCTTCGTTGTTTTACATGCATACCTATTGAAGAATGACACGTATGCGTGCGCTCGCGTGCGCATCATACTACGAAACTAAGGATTTTATTTCAACTCTGTTATTATCACCATTATTATCATTACTGTCATTATTGTTATCAGTAACATCATTGTTAATAAAGGGGGAGGGAGAAAGGGGAGGAAGAGGGCTTAAAAAGGAAAAGAGAGATGGGGAAGAGAAAAGAGAAGGGGGAGGGAAGGCGAAAGGTAGAAGAAAAGGGTGAAAGAAGGAATGATAATTACCTCTCATTATAATCATTATTATTTATTTGTTTGTTTATATACAATGATGATGTTCCTTGGAATGATGATGATGATGATAGTATTAGTATGAGTAAGTGTAATGGTACTTGCAATAGTCATTATAATAATAATGATGATGAAACTGATGATAATGATGATGATTATGATAATGACTATAATGATAATTATACTAATAATGAGATTTATAACAACAAAAACATTAATAATGATGATGAAAATAATAATCATAATAATAATAATAATAATCATAATAATAATAGTAATAATAATTATTATTATTATAATAATAATAATAATAAATAATAAAAAAATAATAATTATGATAAATATAACAAATATATTTCGACGACAACAACAACGACAAAAATTATGATAATAATACTAACAATAATAATGATAAAAAAATAGATAATAGCAATAACAATATTGACAACAACAACAATAACAAATATATCAATAATGGTAATAATAGTAATAATAATAATAATAATAATAATAATAATAATAATAATGATAATAATAATTATGATAACAATAATAATAATGATAGAGATGATGATGGTGATGATGATGATGGTGAGGAGGAGGATAATAACAAAACAAAACAAATAAAAACATATGTATATATATTGCTATAACAATCACAATAATGATAATGATAATAATGAAAATTAGTAACAACAATAATTATAATAATGAAGTACCTAAACACTACCAATAATAATGACAATAGTATTAAAAAGAAGAAAAAAAAAATGAAAACTTCCTTGTCAACATTCTCATGTTCTCTTTCAGTAGATGTACAATGAACACATCTTCCCTATCCCTTCCTGGCTTATTTTTACCATCACAGATCTTGAGGGCAAGCTTACCCTACGTCCCACAGAAATAATCTAAATCCTGGGTTTACTGCTGACTCACTCGAAGTGGGTCGAGCCGCAAAAGCTCTCTGCGCCGTTTTGGAAAAGCACATTAATACTGAATGCTTCTTCTGAAATGGAAATTGGCAATTTGCAAAACCATTTGGGGGGGGGGGGGGAGAAGAGAGGTTGGTGCATGAATCAGCCTGGACTTTGTTTTCTAAAGTTGTCGTTTATGAATCTGTGGGGGTAATTACTGAAGCGAAAGGAGGGAGTGGAAGGAATATGGATGTGTAAGTCAAATATAGATAAGTGTAGTTAGGTAAAAAGATAGATGGATAGATGATAGATAGATAGATAGGTAGATAGATAGATAAACAAACAGATAGACAGATAGGTGTGTGTGTGCGTGTTTATGTATGTGTATGTGTGTGTTTTTGTGTATGTATGTGTGCTTGTGTTTGTGTTTGTGTGTGTGTGTTTCTTTTTTTGTGTGTGTACATACAGCTATAGATATAAATACAGATACGTATATAATTGTATATACCTCCTAACACACACTACTTTACAGATCCTTGTATAGAGGGGCAGCGCATTCGGTTTCCAATTTGCAATATCACGTGTTAATTATCGGCAGCTGCTACGGAGGTTTTTTTTTATCACTATGTTTTAGACGAGGCAGCTGATTCGGGAACCTGCGCTCCTTTTCAGCTTTATTAGTAGAATTAATTAGTTGAGTGAATTAGGTGTTAAGACTGAACTTTTACTTATTCTTACTGCAAGTAGTATGAATTTAAACATTCTCTTTTCGGGAAGTTTTATTGTTTTCTGCTTCTCATTGTTAGCTGGAGTATATCTTTACTATCTCAAGAATTTTTTTGATTTCATTCATGTTCTCTCTTCTGAAATCTATATCTATTATGAGAACTGAGGATAAGATATGGTATATCTTGTGTTAATGTTTTGCTACTCCCGAGGCCAGATAATAATGATAATAATAATAACAATAATAATAATAACAATTTTAATAATAATGATAACAATAATAATAGTAATAATAATAATAATAATAATAATAATAAATTTTAATCATAGTAATAATAATAGTAATAATAATAATAATAATAATAATAATAATAATTATTATTATTATTATTATCATTATTATTATTATAATAATAATAATAATAATAATAATAATAATAATAGTAATAATAATAATAATTATTATTATTATTGCTCCTATTATTATTATATAAAATTCATTATTATCATTTTTATTATTATTATTATCATTTTAGTATCATTAACATTATTATTATTATTATCATTGTCATTATTATTACCATTATCATTATCATTACCATTATTATTTTTTTTATTACTGTTGCTGTTGTTGTTACTATTATTATTTTGTTGTTGTTTTCTTTACTGTTGTTGTTAATAGTATTACTATCACCATCATCATCATCATCATCATCGTCATCATCATTATCATTATCTTTATCATTATCATCATCATAAACACCATCACCAAAATTATTGTTATCATTAGTAGTAATGACACTGGCCGTTCGTTTTAATAGGGAGATACAACGTCAGTGTTAGTGACTGCCAAAACGTTTTGATATAAAATATGTGAAAAATTAGCAACCTAAACACTGGTTCTCGATTCTATCATAAGGTTTTTCGCTTTTAATATTACTGATTTTATCACTCTAGTTCTCTCCAAGGGCTCAAGAGAGTGTGTTTTTATGGCTCTTGTCGACACTTACCATCCTTTCACATTACAAAGTCTCCTGTTACTTGTTAATTTCTCCATTACCTTATTCCCGGTTAATTTTGTATGCTTATTGCATTTCTCTCTATATCTCAATCGTTTCTCTAGTTTTTCTTTTGAACATAAAACAAATTACATTACAAATACATACATAGGCACTCTTAATAAACTTTTATATTTAGTGATAGTTTTACATTTGTTTAATTTACTTCAAATAATTTCTTT
>NC_051396.1:5813252-5818252 GCF_015228065.2 Penaeus monodon
GACATTAAGAAATTAATTTCAGCTAGCCAAATATATACCTGAAATAATGGATTAAGAATTATATATATATATATATATATATATATATATATATATATATATATATATATATATATATATATATATATACATATATATATATATATATATATATATATCTATCTATATATATATGTATATGTATACATATATACATACATATATATTTATATATAAACATATCTATCAATCTATCTATCTATATATATATATACTTATATATATATATATATATATATATATATATATATATATATATATATATATATATAATTATCTTCCTCATCTCTTCATTACCAGCCATCAAACAAGCTAAGCTCCACTCCCTTATCCACGTATCTGTGTGCAATGGGAATTCACTTTCATGCAACGCAAAATCTCTGTCAGTGTGAATTTGCAGACACAGATCGTTCTTGTATCTTGGCCGATCTCAAAGTTCCCTCTCGCTTTTTTTTTTTTTTTTTTTTTTTGAGAAGCCAAAGTGTTAGTGTGTTGAAATAGAAAGCTTTGATCTGAGGCACAGGGCGGTTTCCACTGCCTTTCCCTCATGATTTATTATGGCGGGGGGACCAGCCCTAACATATAGCCTAGAGGATTGTTGTATCTTGCTGATTTTTCTTGTTATTGTTAGCATTGATGCTTAGATGACAACGGCCGTTATAATAACAAGAATGGTACATTTTGCATGCACTCAATTGAACGATTTCCAGCGGTACTCGTAGAAAGGTTTTTAAGATATTTTAAATGCATTCTTTAAATAATAGATCTGCAATTTTGCAAAGGAGCAGCATAAGTGTCTGTTCATTGTTATCAACATTGGCTTAGTAGTAGTAAATGAAGAAGAAGAAGAGAAGAAGAAGAAGAAGAAGAAGAAGAAGAAGAAGAAGAAGAAGAAGAAGAAGAAGAACAAGAACAAGAAGAAGAAGAAGAAACAGGTGCAGTAGTAAGAAGAACAATAACAAAAAAACAATTGTGATAATAATTAAAAATTATTCTTATTCCTATGAGATAAAGTTATCAAAATCGCAAACATAACTGCAATATTGCCTTTACGAATAGGGCGATTCCTTTCAAGTCAATCTCGTAAATATTTCCCTGATGTTTTCGTCAATGAGGCTGCCTGGTCATTTGGTCCATGATATTACAAGTTAGTATCTCGGGCAGAAGCCTTGTTCAGCATTCCTACTCCTTGTTACTTGTGGAAAAGGACCTTGGCTTCTCGGGAAATGGGCCTTTGGAATCCTCCTTTTAGCTGATATCATTGTCAGCATCCCATCCTATTTATAACACCGGGAGGTTTATGGTGTTCCTCGTTTCCCAATATTATAGGGATTGGCTGAGTAAGAAATTTGGTAGGTGTGTAAGGAACATGCTTTCTCCTTGGTGGTTTCTTTGGTTCAATTTAAAGATGATAAAAAGTAAACATAATTATAAGTGTGTACGGTACTGTGCTTCACGCAGAAAGACACACACACAAAAAAAAAGAAAAAGAAAAAAAAAAAGAAACTCCTACTTTTCTCAGTTTATTTAACAATACCTAATTATGGCTGAACGTTGTTTTTCTAGTTATTCATCTATATTTCACCATTTTTTTAAAAGGTAAAAAAAAAAAAAAAAATCATTATCACTTTATCAGTATTATTAATATCATTATTGCTACTATGATAACCAACATCATCATCAACTTTATCATCAGTGTTATTATTATCATGTGGTGTTATTATCATTAAAGTAATAATATCAATAAAAATGATATCAACATTAATAATATTAGCAACAACAACAACAAAACAACAATAATAATGATAATGATAATGATAATATTAA
Organism: Penaeus monodon; assembly: GCF_015228065.2. NCBI lineage: Eukaryota > Metazoa > Arthropoda > Malacostraca > Decapoda > Penaeidae > Penaeus > Penaeus monodon. The sequence goes on from NC_051396.1 coordinate 5,815,119, forward strand.
TAATAATAATAATAATAATAATAATAATAATAATAATAATAATAATAATAATAATAATAATAATAATAACAATAATAATAATAACAACAACAACAATAATATTAATAAGAAGAATTATTATTATAATTATGATCATCATGATCATTATTATAATTATTATTATTATATTATTATCATTAGCATTATTATTATCATTGACATCATTATCATATGATCATCACTATTATTATTATTATTACTTCCATAATCATTACTATCATCATCGTTTTTATGTTTATCATTATTATAATCATCATTATGCTTATTATTATTACTATTATTGTTATTATTATTATATTATTATTATTATTATTATTATTATTATCAATATCACCATTATCATCATTATTGAAACTTGTTGTTTATTACTGTCACTGTTGATTTTATTACCATTCATGTTGCTATTATCTTTAACAATCTGATTATTACTCTTAATTTTAATATTATTAGTAATATCAGTATAATATCATTACTACAGTACTTCAGAGGAATTGTTTCACCAAAAGAATATACTTAACTATATAATCATTTATTATGAAATAAGACCCAATTGACAAAATTATATTTTTGTGTAGCGTGATTATTCATGCAATAATTTACACTAGTCTGCACACCACCTGAAATGACTTGATTATCCTCTGCATATTTTACGTAATAAAGTTACATAATTTACATTCTGTATAAGTATTATCCATATTGCTGAATATAACTGAATTATCTTTCCTGTTTTGTTAGCTAATTTTCGTACATAAAGGTTTAAGGTCGAGATAATGGAATTTCAATAATAACCAGGTCATTATGCGCCGCTGTTTTTACCAAAATATATGTATACTTATCTACATGTAGATATGTAAAATTAATTATTTCTTGTTATTTTTTTTCACACACACTTGCCCGAACACTATAACAGTGGATCCGAAAAGGCTTGACTCCTATGCGAACACAAATCTTTTTAAAATGTTGGTATTTCACAAATAAAACCTGCTTTAGTTAACCAATTGATAAAGCAGTTTTGAAAAAAAAAACGGGTTTTATTTGTGAAATACCAACATTTTAAAAAGATTTGTGTTCGCATAGGAATCAAGCTCTCTCTCTCTCTCTCTCTCTCTCTCTCTCTCTCTCTCTCTCTCTCTCTCTCTCTCTCTCTCTCTCTCTCTCTCTCTCTATATATATATATATATATATATATATATATATATATATATATAATATATATATATATATAGAGAGAGAGATAAAGAGAAATTCACACACACACGCATATATATATATATATATATATATATATATATATATATATATATATATATATATATATATATATATATATATATATATATATATTATATATACATATATATATATATATATATATATATATATATATATATATATATATATGTAAATGTGTGTATATATATAGTCATTTGTTTATCCTTAGGCACACATATAGATAAATGTATCACACACACACACACACACACACATTATGACTACCAAAACGCGTACCTTAGTATATCTGTCTTGGAGTGAGTTCACTTGCTTGAGGGTATGCTCAAATAAAACGAAATCTGTTATTTCTCAAGAAAAGGCAAAGGTCGTTTTGCGTTTACTTTATTCATATTTACTCTCTTGTCCCTCAGTTCAGTTGGAATTCCTGAAGGGCTTTCCCTTTGTGGTCCTGTTTGTTGGTATCATTGTTTTTTGTTGATTTACTTTTGCATGTGGACTGTCCGTTTGTTTATAAAAAAAAATTGTATGGTTGAAACAATATAGAAAATGGATTGATTTTTTTCTGTGCCAGTACGTCAATTGTGTATTTTTATCACGATGTACATTTGTAGGATAATAAGATACATTTTAAATAGTTAACCGTTTATAATCATGTTACATAAAGCAGCCATATGCTATAGAGATTACATTTGAATTACTCTACAGTAAGCGTATGGGTTTATATTCATGACTCTCTCTCTCATTATTATCATTACTTATTACTGTTACTAGAAGTAATAGTAGTATAATCATCATTACCATCATCATAATGATCATTATTATAATAATGATAATAATGATGATGATGATGATGATGATGATGATGATGATGATGATGATGATGATGATGATGATGATGATGATGATGATGATGATGATGATGATGATGGTGGTGGTGATGATAATGGTGATGGTAATGGTGATAGTGATAATGATAATAACAGTATATTATAGTAGTAGTAATAATAATAACTATAATTGTTATTATCATTATTATCATTATAAGTAACTTTATTATTATTACTATTATTATTGTCATTATCATTATTTTCATAATCATCTTCAAAATGATTAGTTTTGTCATTATTACTATCATTACTGTCATTATCATTATCAGTCCCATAATTATTATTATTATTTTTTGATATCATCATCAAGATTATTATTTTTTTATCATTATCTTTGTTCATTATAATTATAATTGTATTTTTTATTGTTGTCGTTGTGGTCATTGTTATTGTTATGATTATTACTGTTATTATTATTCATATTATCATTATTACTGTAATTGTTATTATCATTGTGATTGTTATTATCATTATTATTATCATTATTATTATCATCATCATCATTATTATTACTATATATCATTATCATTATCCTTAGTAGTAGTAGTAGTGGTAGTAGTAGTAATAGCAGTAGTAAAAGTCTATTGTATTTTTTTTTAAATGTTTTTCTCAATGGTAATTTCCATATGTACTGCCAGCAGATGGGACATAAAGCATTGTTTTAAATATACTAATTGCTAATCACATTTTTTTTTTTGGGGGGTGGCAATGGCGGGTCACAGATGTATTAATATTAAAATCGTTACAGAATGTACCATATTACTCTGCACATAAAAGAATAGGCAAACTATTAAGTCAAAAAATGTTCATTTATGAAATTACACAATTCATATTTAAAATAAATCAAATTTTTTGGGGGTACTCTAATGAGTCAGACATATCATGTACATTGTGTTTGAAGTTTCCGATTATTAGTCGGTTTCAATCATAACAAATGATAGATCAAACAACTGCATTTCATTGGTAACATCACTG